>NC_045732.1:62246913-62546913 GCF_009834535.1 Camelus ferus | reverse complement strand
AATATAGTATCTGACCACAGAACTACATTGGAAGTCAAAACCAAAAGATTTCTGGAAATTCTCCAAATATTTAGAAAGAAATACACTTCTAAACAACAGAAATACACTTCTAAGTAACAGATGAGTCAAAGAAGGAAACAAAAGAGAAATTAGAAAGTATTTTGAACTAAATGAAAAGCAAATCACAACAAATCATAATCTGTGGGATGCCACAAAAGCAGTAACGATGGGGGAATGTATCACAAAAAATTTTATATTAGACAATAAGAGAGTTCTCAAATCAATGACCTTAGTTGCCACCTTCAGCAAACAGAAAAAAGAAGAGCAAATGAAATCCAAAGCAAGCAGAAGAGAATCATAACAGTCAAAATGGAAATCAATGAAACAGAAAACCAATATAGAAAAATCAATTAAACTAAAAGTTGTTTCTTTAAAAAGATCCACAAAACTGATTTTAAAAGGTGGGAGAGAGAAGACCCACCACCATGGCTTCACTGGTGTAATCCACCAAAATCAACTGTATAGAAATGCTTTCAGAAAACAGAAGAAAATACAAATTGATTCTTGGTTTGGGGTTGGGGATGAATGGCGAAGGGAAAGGTTCTCAAAGGGCATATAACCCCTTCAGGGGAGGGGGTGGACATGTTCACTGACTTGATTGTAGTGATTGTGGTGTCACGGTGCACACATATGCAAAACTTGGCAAGCTGTACACTCTAAATATGTGTGGTTTGCTGTATGTCAATTATACTTCAATAAAGCCATTTGAATAGATTGACAGAATAGACAGATATTTATCTATAAGCCAGTAACTAACTTATCTCCATTTATAGGGCATGAAAAAAAGTAACAGAACTAAACTTCTTCTTTAATATACTAGGATGTACATATTCAAATCACTTGCTCCCTTTCAAGTATAGTAAACTCAGGGTAGCACCATGGGCACTCACATATATGCCAGACTCAAAGCAAAATGTGACCATGAACGTGGCTTCCTATGTCTCTTATGAACTGGTTCTAAATACAGTTTCCAAACATTCCAAAAAGGCATTTTGAGAAAATGGTATCAGCATCACTGCATAATAAAGACAAAACCCCTATCACCCAGAGTGTCCATACTGAGGGCCAACAATTGAAAACATTTACAAGGGTTTGTGGGCTTGCTATTTTAGTCTTAGTTTACCATCTGTAATCCGAGATATTTTAACACTGGGGCAAAGTAAGTTTTGCACCCTAACCAGATGACTGAAAGAGTTTTATGGATGAACCCAGTTCAGAGGAAAGGTACCCAAAAAATATAAAAGGGTTTAGGCTGTGCCTTTTGTTTTGGAGCCATGTCACAAGACATTTTAAAAAAAAAAAAGATTAACCCAAAAGTAAAAAAGACAGTGGAGGCATCTTATTCTCATGTTGTTATGCTTGTGAAGTAATTTCTGGGGTAAGACCCCTACTTTGAGCTATGTTTAAATACACACTGAATAGCAGTCACTCCTTCCAATCCTACTCTTTCCTCATCAATAATCAAACATGAAGTCACTCATTGTTAATTATGTATAAAACTTCTTGAAAAATACTCTAGGTCACTGAAGCTTAAAATAGAAATAAACATGAGGCAAAGCATCACATTCCATTCTTGTATGTGCCCCACTTCCTCTTAGCTATGACTGCTTAACTCCAACGATGACAGAGAATAAATCTTCACTGTTCAATCAATATTGCCATGTGAAAGCATATATAATCCAGCCGGAACAAGTGAAGTATTACAATCAGTGTCCCTAGAGTGTAACTTTCAACGAGATTTGGCTCCATTAATAGCTTGCATCATTATTCAATAATTACTGCCCTGAGTTGAAAATCTTTGTTCTGAAATTTACTTTCTACTGCAAGGATACTGTGTTGCACGAAAACGAATGATCTGAATGAATGCTTTGCTCCATAGATTCTTTTTCGGGTTAAAATAATCATCAAATGATTATCAAAAATAAACTACATGCCAGACTTAAGATTTAAATTATATGCATTTCTTACTGTGTGGTATACCTTTAGCCTATAAGAATGTAAGCAAAGTTTTAGTGTAGTGATTTAAAAAAACAACAGAACTTTCCACTTCATTATTTAACCATTCACAGCACTTAAGGGAAGTCAGGAATGCTCTCTTATTTAATCACAACACACTTCTCCAAAAGAATTACCTAATAATTCCCTTTGCTTGGTCAACAGCCATCACAAATTGATTAGTTCACTTGAAAACATGCTATTTTTAATGCTTAAACATAAACATACATAAGCAGATGTACACATGTGTAGATATACACAGAGATACAGGGTTTGGGGTTTAGAAAACTTTTGTGGCTCATCTCCTCTGACACGGAGTTTCAAATGGTTTTGCCAATTCTTTCTTCTAGGTAGAATTCTTCAAGAAAAATAAACTTGCCAAATCAAAACGTAATTATCAATGATCACGGAAAAAGAACGTTGATGCAATTTATTTCTTTATTCATGTATGCTTCATGTATGCATTCATTCATGCAATACATACGTAATAAATATTTGCTAAAATGCCAGATACTGTGCCAAGTGCTAGGGATAAAATGGTGAGCAAACAATGAAACACGATCCATGCTTTCATACAGCTTACAAACTAGTGGGAAAGACAGACACTAAAGAATCACACACACTTATAATGTGATAATAATATACGTGCATATAATATGGTAAGTGCTATGAAGGAGAGATACATGTGCTATGAAGGCATGCAAAGGGAAGAAATTACTGAGTCAATGAGGTAATGAGAGAGAACTGAGCTGAGGTCTTAAGGAAGAGTAGAGGTTAACTAGAAAAAAAGTGGGGGCCGTTGGAACAGCCCATGCAAAATTCTTGATAGAGCCACTTTAGAAGATAGTTTGGCAGTTTCTCACAAAACTAAACATAACTAAACATACTCACTCTTACCACTCCTTAGTATTTACCCAAAGGAGTTGACACTAACGTCCACATGAAAACGTGCACACAAATGTTTAGAGTAGCTTGATTCATAACTGCCAAAACTTGGAAGCAACCACAATGTCTTTTAGAAAGTGAATGGATAAATAAACCCTGGTACGTCCACCAGACAATGGAATATTATTTAGCATTAAAAAGAAATGAGCCATCAAGCCATGAAAAGGCATGGAGGAAACATAAGTGCATATTACCTTGCAAAAGAAGCCAATCCAAAAAGGTTATATGCTGTCTAATGCCAACTCTATGACATTCCGGAAAAGGCAAAACTATGGAGACAGTAAGAGATCAGCGGTTGCCAGGGACTGGAGAGGGGAAAGGGGTAAAGAGGTGGAGCACAGAGGATTCTTAGGGAAGTGAAATTACTCTGTATGACACTATAATGGTGGACACATGTCATTATACATTTGCTCAAACCCAACGTATGTACACCACCACCAAGACTGAACTCTAATGTAAACTCTGGACTTTGGGTGATAATGATATGTCAATGTAGGTTCCCCGTTTGTAATAAATATACCACCCTGGTGCCGGGTGTTGATAAAAGGGGAGGCTTGTGTGGGGGTGGGTGGCGGGTATATGGGAACTCTCCATACTTTCTGCTCAATTTGGCTGTGAACCTAAAACTGCTTTTAAAAAATAAAGCTTATTTTAAAATAAAATAAACATACACACACACACAAAATCCTTGAGGCAGGAGTGAGCTTGACACTGCTGCAAAGACCACTGATTGCAAAAACTAAGGAGGACACTCTCTCAGAGTAAAGGAAATAAAAACAAAATTAGGAGAGAACATGTGCATTGAAACCAACTCCAATTCAGCTCGCCTTTATCATCTCCTCCCACATGAAGGAGCTTTGAAATATGTACTAGGGTGTGCACACGCACACACACAAGCATGTGAATAGGAACTAACATACACACACACCCACACCACTCTTCGTGGTCAGTAGCTGAACCAATTCAAAGACAAATGATCAGAAAGGGACCAACAGAGAATATAAGCATAAAATTTGAAAAAAAAAATCTAGACTGACTTCAGATGTTGTTCTTCATAATCTTAAAAACAAATAACATGTGATCATGTAAAATGAGATCAAAGAAAGTATATCCTTCAACTGGAAAAACTACAAACAGTGATAGCAGTATGGTGATGATAAGGACCGGGTGGTGAGGGGCGGCATGAGCTTAATCCTCTTCTCCCATAGCAGGAAGTCAATAGATAATATCTAAAACAGATAAGGTAAGACATAGCAGTATAAGCATATTATTTGGAGATAAGGAGAAAACTATCAGACACAACAGTTAAAAGGAGTTAAAAGGGGTTGCCACTGGTGAACAACACGAGGGATAGAAAGAGACGGGGCATGAGATGCTTATTGTTTATTACAAACCTTTCTCTACCACTGACCTTAATTATTTACCTATACTATTTTGTTTTTTTTTTAAAAAGATCCTTTTTAAGTAAATAAATGATGAATGAAAAGGAGGAAGTAAAAAGCATGCTGGCAGAGTTCTAGAAAGGAAAGACGAGAAATATCATAAATAAAATCTACAGAGGAAGCAACAACAATAAAGGGAATAAAACATTTGAAAAACAAAGTTAGGAACACGGCTGATAGGCTTGAGGAAGTCAAATGAAACAAAACTGCAAAAAAAAATCTATTATGATTATAGAGAAGATGGCAGATATGGAAAACAAAGGAGAGCCAGAGTAGTGAAGTGATGTGGCCAAAGTCACAGAGAAGTCAAGAACGGTACCCAGCTCTACACTTTTACAACCGCTTTGTAATAAAGTCACTTACTTAGCAGAGTTCAAAATTCTAAGAATTCAATATCTAGCCAGATAATCACTTCAGTTCTTCAGGGATGCTACCCATTTAGAAGTGTGGGTTTTTAATTTTGATTTTACTGTAGACTTGTTTTCTATAGAAAAGTCCACCTTGACTATGTGCAAGAACAGAAAATGCTAGCAAACATCAGGATATTTGCAGACTATTGCATCTAAAACTGATCTAGATAAACACAGTAGCAGTGGACTAAAAGAAAAAGTCAGTTATTTCTGAAAGGGAAAAAAAAGCGAATTTTTTTTTAAAATGAGACACACATTCTTTTCTACCTCACAGAATTTCTGATATTTCACCCATTTAAGTATCCAGCTAGCACAATAACACCTTAGCATTCAGTCATTTCGAATCAAAGTATTTACAGTATACACAAATTATAAAACTATTTTCCTAACCAGTTGCTAATTTCCCTCTTTTCCTACAGTGGGGGTGTTGAGGAGAGGGGTCATGGCAGTGTCATACATGTCATCCGAAGATTCACTAGCACTAGCCCTTCCAATCCAGGGCACTAATGCACAGGAAGGAATGAGAGGAAAATGGAAATTTCTTTTTTTGCCAATCAAAAGTAATCAACTCAAATTTTAAAACACCAGGAAGGACAGGGCAGGCAGGACAGTGAAGCAGCAATCTGCAATAAACACTGTGATGTGGTAGACCCCTCTGCAAACGAATGCTAACTGCCTATCATACATTCGATCATTAAAAAGGTATTAAGGGTCTGTGGTTATTTTTTCAATACAGTAGGGACAAAAAGTCAACCCAGCAAATTCCTTGGGGACAAATTGCTTTATTCATCCTACCCTGAAGGCTGAGCCAGATCAGAGTAAGCCTAGGTAGTTGAATGACAGTTCATCTGCATTTGAAAAGAACTGTTAGGCTATGGGACAGGTTCCAGAGTCCCCAGATCAGACCTCACTTGTAAATGACTCTTAGCAACCTCCCTACTAAAAATCCTACTAAAAATGCAGAATACTGAGACAAATGTCAAGGTAAAAATATATAGACTCCGTTAAGACTACCTGAGACAACTACAGATGTTCCAGGAAGTCTATCCATGGACAAATTCTTAAAAAAAAA
Organism: Camelus ferus; assembly: GCF_009834535.1. NCBI lineage: Eukaryota > Metazoa > Chordata > Mammalia > Artiodactyla > Camelidae > Camelus > Camelus ferus. Next base: position 62,540,989 of record NC_045732.1, on the reverse strand, counting down.
AAATTTATAATTACAAGGACTCAGTCCCTATATATTGAAAACATTCCCTACTTTTTCATTTCCACAAAATAAAATTCAATATATGCCTTCATCTGCCACGGAAAGGAAGTCACAATAAATTAATTTGCAATTAGTGAATTTTGAAGAATGAGAATACAATCTGCTTGAGTACCACAGTCATTCAATAAAGGTACGTCAGTCCCTCGCTATGCCTAGAAATGGCAAAGGGGTGGGCTAAGTAGAATTTCATTCCAGAGCATGGAAAATGAGCCTGTACTGTATCCTATTGTACAGACATAAGGTCCAGTAGGTGGTTAGTTTTTAAAACCTGATTAAAGTGAGGGATCATAAAAAGTACCTTCAACATTTTATGGTAACTTACAACATGAAATATACTTCATTCATCAACCTTTTGATGGGGAGGCAAAGGCCTTTTAAGATATTCTCCTTAGCAAGAGTTGAGAGCAGTCTTCCTTTCATAAACCACACCCTCAGCGCATTCCCCACTATTTGCATTTTCTTTAGAAGAGAGAACTTAAAGATACCTTAGGAATCCTTCTAGATTTTTGTTAGTTTTCCGTAGGCTTTCAGTTGCCTCGCTGGTGCTTCACGTAATGGGCAATCTTTTCAGCTGCTTTATCAACTCATACAAAAGACTTCTACTTCATTTTCATTGAAGTATCTCTTTTTTTCCACTCACAATTTCATCAATTTCATGATGTCTAATTAAATCACATAATTACACTAGCAATGACAGCTGGCGGTATAGGTTTGGGAACAAACAAACCAACTCTTTGGTAACCATACAACTCAACAGATAGGAACAGAAGGTAGTTTATACATTACTAGAAACCAATGTTTTTAATGATATTCATCACTTGCCTCAATAATCAAATTCTCTAAGCTTAGAAATTACATGTCACCATCTGTGAGTAAGAAATATGAAATAATTTTTCATTAGCTAATCACTGCTTATATTAAGCAATCTGGGAATATATTCTTCACTCAAAAGGTCAGATAAGCAGTCTCAAACTTAGAAGAGCCACTCTTCTTACCCCATTTGTCTACCCTCAACTCCAGAAGCCTCTCTGTTGCTCTCATAGAAGCAGTCATGAAAAGAGAGGCTCTGAGAGAAATGGGCTCAGAATTCGAGAGGCGAGACTTGAAAAGTAGAAACAGCTTAGCGCCGATTTTCCCCAAGGGAGAAACTTAAATCACGGCTGCTTATAAAAATGACCTGCTTCCCCCATTTTCCTTTCATTATCTGACTTCATTCACTTTCCTGGTCTACCTGCTGGATATTTTACCGGGCAATTAATTTTGTTAACAACAATATTTTGAAATTAACAATAACGCAGGACCTCTGGAAATGACTTTAGTGTAACTTTCATTCTGATACTCAGGAAACAGAAATTGTATGACAGAAATGAGGAGTTCAGGAAGAAGAGGTAAGGAATTGTGGAACACTGAGATCATGGAAGACCTGGGAGGGGATCACAGAAGGAAAGGTGTCTTCTGAAGAAAGGGGCACCACTATATGGAAAAGGGGTACAGAAAGGGATCCAGGAAATCCCAAAGATAAAATTTACCAACTTCAAAATATCGCCTAGGGTCAGCCCTGTACCTAGAAGAGAGGCAGGAAGGAGTGTTCTCTCCATTGTTCCTATACCACATGGCACACGCTTGCTCCCAGAGCCCAGATTCATACTATTAATAAAACAGCTCATGTGCAATGTACATTAAGTAGGGTTTGAAAAAGGGGAGCTACCCTGGGAACCTAACCTTCCTGCATTAACATGTTCCCAAAGGAAAAAAAAAATGTTCTCAGAGATATAAAAAGAAAAAAAATAAGAAAGATGCCTCACAAACACTTTTTGGAATACAGCGTGTTCCTAGGGTCCACACCATTAAGGAATACTCGCAGAGCAAAATTTTTAATGTAGAAGAGATCAAGGAAGAAAGAAACCAAAGTTACCATTTGCAAGAAAGCAGTGGTTGTCATTAAATCACTGTGTCATCGTGATATGCTACAGCAATACGTCAACCTTTGCTAACCTTTGCCCCTCTGGATAGAAAGCTCACACGCTCCAAGTATTCTGACACACCTCCGCCCGGGGATTCTTTGTGCAACGCCTCCACCCGGGTTAGCTTAAGGTGAGATGTGCTATTTTCTGTCTATTCCTGCTCGTCACAATTTTGTAGATTTTTTTCCAGCTTGCATTAGGAAAGCAGGCAGGTTTTTGAATCTGCTTTTTCAGTCAAAACAGAAAGACCCAGGAGATGTTTCTATGCTCCTCTAGGAGTCACCCTATCCCCCCAACCCAGCAGGGAGGGTCTCTGCTCCCTAACAAGCTATACCTCAGTAACTAGCAGGGATGCCCAGCATCACCTAAAGTTACTGTGTCCAAAACCGGACTCATTTCCCACCTACCTCCCTCTCTCCCTACTCCCCCATGCCTGCTCTTCCTTCTCCCTTCCAGATCCTACCCCAATTCAATCAATCACCAAGGCTGGTGGCTTCTAAATCCTCATCTTCCTCCCCTTCTCCACCCTGATTACCACTGTCTTAGTTCAGTAGTTCATTTCTTATCTCTACTACTGTAACCAACTTCCTGGTCTCGTAGCCTCCAATCTCACCTCTTTCCAATCATTTCTCCTCAAAATTTTTTAAATTTTAGATCCTGAGCCAAAAAGTCAAATGTGTATGGATTCTAAGCAGGTGACAGAATTGAGTGATGCAGTTCAACTGTAGGAAAGTAAATGTCACCTAACACTAGACCCCAGGATGAAACGCAGTAACGGGCGGGCTGTGGCCCATCCAGGAGCTCTTCGCCCATTCCAACGGGACAGATCTTATTCAGGGACAGTGGACTGCTGACAGTCACATGGACTCAGTATTACAAAATTACTCTGATGTTTCCAGAGAAGCCAACAATTTGTATTTATATGTGTAAACTCCTAATTTTTAAGAGCTGGCAAGCAAATCAAGTTTTAAAAACCATACTGTCAACGTTGCAAGCCAAACCAAACAAATCTGCAGGCCGGATATGACTTGCAGGGCTGCCATTTTGCAAACTGCTCATGAGATTATTGCTTCTCCAACGTCAAAGCGCAGAAGCATCTGGGCAGCTTATCAGCGCGGATTCCCAGAGCCCACACCAAAAGGATTCTCATTCAGTTGGTTGACTGGGCCTCCAGAATTTACAGTTTTTGTTTTTGTTTTTGATTTTTTGTTTTGTTTTGTTTTAGCAAACTTTCCTGGTGGCCTTCAGGCAAGTGGTCCTAAAACCACTTTTTAATAAATCTGTATGAAAGGGAATCTGGAGGATTAAAGGGAATGAGAAAAACTGAAAAGTGGAAACTCTATTTCTAATGCATTTGAAATATGTTAAATATTCTCATTTGCTGTCTCAGGGAAATACAATTTAGTATCATACTTGTTTCAACTTTGAATAATAGTGCTCATTCATGAACACATTTTCAAGTAATATACAAAACCAGTTAGACTTATCAAACAATTACTTTTTTCAAAAACAAGGACCTACTATATAGCCCAAGGAACTATATTCAATATCTTGTAATAACCTATAATGGAAAAGAATCAGCAAAAGAATATATATGTATATGTTTGACTGAATCACTTTGCTGTACACCTGAAACTAACACAACATTGTAAATCAGCTATACTTCAATAAATTTTTAAAAACAAATTAGTTTTTTCAATGTACTGGACATCTCATTAATAGTGTGGCAATGGTTATCACTAGCATTAAACTATCAGGTGGTCTTCCAAAAAATTACAATCATTTTATTTTTTTTTTTTTACTAAGAAATCTACTTTAAAAATACTATTTTTAAATAACATTTTAATTGATCCAGTCTAGATGAGAATGCTGAAACTGAGTATACAATTGTCCATGAATTCATAGTTAAGTCTTCTGTTTTGAAATCTGAATGCATTTTTCCCGTGGGGAATGTTGGGGGGAGGAAGAAATGCCTAGTGAGTCAGTTCCTAACCTATTTTAACCCAAATTATTAGTCTTCCTGTCTCTGAATCCCAGGCATTCATACAGCACTAATCAAATACTGTTGTGTATACAAGTCATATTCTCTTTATAATAGTATAAATCCGTTGATAACAAGCACCTATATTTCACACCTCTATATCCTTCAGCACTAAGCAGAATATTAGGAACTGGAATGACACTACTATATTCATCAAATAAAGGAATAACATCCATGGGAAAATGTGTCCCACACTAACCAAAAAGCGGGGGAGGGGCGAGTGGAAGAGGAAAAAGTTCACGCCTCAACATTTGGGCCATAAAGTCAGATGGGAGGGCAAGTGGGAGAGAGACTTGGGAAGTAAATTGTTTCCAGCACCACCACATCTATGGAGGTCACTGAGAAAGAAACAAAACAGAGGCTTCCTCCTCCTCCCGACTGGGCCGCCAAGTCCCAAGGCAACATCAGTGGGAAGGAAAGGAAAAACGCCAGGCAATCTTTTTGGCTCTCACATACCAGGGCAGCCCCTGCCCAAGGGCCTTTCATATGGCCACGTATTTATAACTCAGAGAATTCCTGTCCTCAGCTTTGGTAGTAATACTCTTCGTATTTCCAGGGCTCAAAAGGGATTTTGCAAGAATCATGAATCTCTCATGAGAAAGTTGTCTAGCGAAGGATGATTCATGTCCCACGGACCTATGTCTTTTTAGAATAATTTTGTAATCTAACAAGGAGCTTGAAAAATTTCCCGGCCTATACCTTGCAAAATAATGTCCTGTTTCTATAGTTACAAACCACTGCACAAAGAACAATCATTCACTTTCAGTAAAACATGATAGGTAATGTCTCTAAAGTCAAGAAATAGAAAATAACCACAAAAGATTCCATTCTGACCTAAGTATCTCTGCCTTCAATGAAACTAAAACACCGAATCCATTATGTAGATGACAGAAAGGAAGTTCACTTTTACTTTTAAGGGAGCAGCTAAACCTTTAAACCTTAAATATATATATTTGTAAGTTTTATGTTCAAATCAACATACTAATTAGTAACAACAGTGGTAACGGATGCTACTTCATCCACATGTTACAAAACCGGTTTTGTGCAAGAACTAGATTTGAACGCAGATTAACACAGACTTTGATATCCTGGGTATGTGAAACCCTTTGTATATAAACAAATTTTCATTCCTCTGGCTCTTATCTCAAACTCATTTGGGCCTCTGTAGTAATAAAAGCTTTAAAAGCTGTAGTAATAAAACTAAGTGGACAGTGTCTCTTAATACAAAGCTCACTTACTGAAGTGAAGCATCCTAAGTAGAGGACTTAAGCTCAAATCCTAGCCCTAAAATGACTCTGCCATAGTTGTGAGCAATGTATTGCTTCTTACACTGTCACAGGAGATTCATATGTGAACATGGAAATAAACAACCAAACCATGACAACACTTCAGGGAGGGTAATTTTACCTACTTTTGTGTATCATAAATCTTGCGGCTTCTCTCGGGTTATTCTGGGGACTGTAATTCAGCCAGGGGCACAACACATTGTCTGACAGCAGTATGCTAAGCTACCTGACCTCTAGAGCAGTATCTATTTGCAAACAAAAACAAAAACAAAAATTAAAAAACACAAAAACCTTAAGACTTAGAGGCACCGACCTACAGAAGAGGAAGTTGGGAGCAGGGGCCAGTTAAGCCGCAACCAAACTTTATCAAAGTACACACTATTTACAGTACATGTTTAATTTCACAAGTTCAAAGCTGTCAAATTAAAGCATGCCAAAGGTATCAGAATTAATAGATGCCTTCCTATTTACACTACAAACAGGCCAATTACCACGGAATTTTGACAAAAGATTTTAGACTTCCGGTATTTCCAACTAGAAAAAGTCTACAGTCAGGTCTGATCATAAGGCCCCTCATATCACTCCCCTGCGCAGATGCTCTACTTGGGTCACGGAATGAAGTCCAGACCTTTCAGAGGAGCATTCAGTGCTCACTCTGATGGAGCTGCTATATCCCTCTTACACATACAACTAGCCCTACTAGCCTCTTTTTTTCCCCTTTAAAAATTTTTTTAATTGAAGTATAGTCGATTTACAACGCTGTGTTAGTTTCTGGTGTACAGCATAGTGATTCAGTTTTACATATATATATTCCTTTTCCTACTCTTTTTCATTATAGGTTACTTCAAGATACTGAATATAGTTCCCTGTGCTATACAGTAAGACCTTGTTGTTTATTTTATATATAGTAGTTAGTAGCTGCTAATCCCAAGCTAATTTATCCCTGCCCCTGCCTTTTCCCTTTGGTAACCATAATTTTTTTTCTATGTCTGTGAGTCTATTTTGTAAATAAGTTCAATTGTGTCATTTTTTTTTAGATTCCCCATATAAGTGTTATCATATGATATTTGTCTTTCTCTGTCTGACTGACTTCACATAGTTTGATAATCTCTAGGTCCATCCATGTTGCTGCAAATGGCATTACTTTATTCCTTTTTATGGCTGGGTAGTATACCATTGTATACATATACCCCCTCTCCTTTATCCAGTCATCTGTCAGTGAACATTTAGGTTGTTTCCATGTCTTGGCAATTGCAATTGGTGCTGCTATGAACACTGGGGGTGCATGTACCTTTTCAAGTTAGAGTTTTCTCCAGATATATACCCAGGAGTGAGACTGCTAGATCATATGGGAAGTCTATTTTTAGTTTTTTTAAGGAATCTCCATACTGTTCTCCATAGTGTCTGCACCAATTTACATTCCTACCAACAGTGTAGGAGGGTTCCCTTTTCTCAACACCCTCCCCAGCATTTACCATTTGTAGACTTTTTAATGATGGCCATTCTGACTGACTAGCCTAAGTCTTAATTCCTCAAACTTGCCCCAGCTTCCAAGCCCCCTCACAGTGGTGCGTACTGTTCTCCCTGCAGGGAATGCCCCCTCTCAAGTCTCTCTCATTGTTTAAGAACTCTGGTACTTTAAGATTCTCTTCTGTTGCCAATTTTCCACTAAGTCGGCCCTATCCTCCCAGCACTTGTACCTCTGCAGTAGCACCTGCCACCTTCTACCTCCCACTACAGGTCTACACACAGCAGACTCTCCAGCACTATGCTCCCAGCGAGCAGGGACTATTTATTTTAGTACCCTCATAATGCTTAGCACAGTCCTGGGGTGGGTTTTTCCAAAACGTTTATTCAATTAGATTAAGTAGTGAGCAAGAAGAATTTCAGAGCTAGAGCTTTTCCAACTGAGTAGCCTGCCCAAACCCTCACTAGTAAAACGAATCGGATTCAGCTCTAAATTAGATGTTTGCGGACAACTCACAGCCAACACTTCAAGCTCGATTATTTCTCAACTGATGTAATCTAACAATAATGCAATGTGTTAAGATGCATTTATCTGACTCTTAATGAGGTCTGTGATAGGAAAAATAAAATATAAAAATAAAAAATACGAAGTTGATTTTAACAAAGTAGAAAATTATAGTTCATTTCTAAATTTTAAATATAGTCTGTTACTTCTAAGATGGCAGCATGCTATCACAAAAGGACATGTATTCTGGAATCAGAATCAATTAACCTCTGAGACTCATTTCCCTTCTTTGTAAAATGTGGGATAACTATACTCATCATATATATTAGGATAAAAATTAAGTAAGATGGCAATGTAAAGCTCCCAAAACAATGCCTGGAACATTGTAGGCGCTCAGTAAATGATAGCTCCAGCTCTCCCCTGCCCCCGGAGTTGGTGAAAAATGCTTCATATGATGACCCCTATTGGGTTACAAAGCAAGTTCAGTCACAGCCTGCCTTCCCTCCAAGTTCTTAACATTTTAAAATCAATGACCCTTAAAAAAATACCTGCTTGGCGGGGGGGGGGGGGGATAAAATGGGAGTCTGGGATTTGCAGATACTAACTACTATACATAAAATAGATAAACAAGGTCCTACTGTAGCACAGGGAACTATATTCAATACCTTGTAATAGCCTATAATGAGAAAGAATAGGAAAAGGAATATATACATATATATATATATATATGCATAACTGAATGACTACACTGTACACCAGAAATTAACACAACACTGTAAATCAACTAGACTTCAATTTAAAAATTTTTTTAAATACCTGCTTTTACAGCACTCAACTTGTGTACCTGATGATCCCTCTGTTGAGAATCTCCTCCCTTTTAAACTTAGCAAACTCTTCTTCCTTCTCCAAGACTCAGATTCAAATGTGGCCTCTGTGAAGGCTCTCCTCTCCCTGCCAGGGACAGTATGTGACATTCGCAAGAGCACTGTGCTCACACTTGTTTATTCTAGGACTTACTACTTTAGACTCATCTGTCCCTCTTTTCACACTGGGCCATGAGCTCCTCAAGAGTAAGACCTACGTGTTGTGCTTACACCCTCAGTATGTTGCGTCACACATGAGGAGGGTTTTATGTGTGTGGAATGATTATACACCACAATGTCCATTTATAATAAAGCCAAATGTGACTATGGCCATGCACACTGCAGAATAAACCGGCTCTGTATGGAAAATGGAAAGTTGAAGGGGAATGAGTTGATCACGTCACTTTCAATCAGGCAGTCAAGATTTTAAGGAATTATATGAAACAATGCAAGGAAAGTACTAAGAATTCACTGAGGAGAGGAAAAAAAAAAGGGTAAGAGGTTATTTTCAGGCAAGATGGACCAACACAGCTAATGGCTTCACTTAAATAAGGGGCCAAATAGAAAAAGGAAGATAAGAAGATAAAATTAGGTAACTTAACAGTAACCCTGAATATGAAAATAAACTTGGTCCTGACGAGTTGTGTGAGAAGTAGTCACTGACTTTTACTGGTCAAACAGGGACGTTAACCTTGATTCCAACTGGAACAGAAACCATAAAGGTCAGTCAGTGACTAATATTATAGTAATACACTCTGGGGATCAGTGAGGCAAGGGCAACCTCATCTTGAATAAGTTTGAGAAATACCATGTGTGTGCTAAGGGGAAGGGGTATCATATTAATTGTATTTTCCCTGCAAAGAGGAAAAATATTAAAACCACCATTGCCATAAAGTGTTTCAGGTTTTAGATGGGTCTCAGATAAATGAATCAGCAACTTTACGCTGTTTTTAGTAGCACTGCAACATACTTAGGAGATGTCTTTCAGCAATGATATAGTATTGAACTTAGGTGTCAGGGTAGCTAGAAAGGTTTGGCATCAACTGTGTTCAGGTAGCATGTGAAGAGGCATATGGTTGCCTGCAATTGGACGTGGAGAAGAGTAGGTGGAGTGAGAAATTTTTGAGATGGGAGGCAAGGAAAGCTGTTACTTTTGGCAGTCAACAAATTCAGTGGCAGAAGCTGCCAGAGAAGACCGTACTTCAGAATTAGATTCCGTATAGATGATGAGTTAAAAGTGACCAACATCAAAATTGCTGGGGTATCAAGGAATCAGCAGATGGAAAAACAGTCTTTTAAACTCATTCGGATGAGAATGAGTATTTTTCTTAGAAGTCAGAAATGAGATAAACAATAAAAGGTATCATTTACAACTATAAGGTTATAAACAGTCCAGTCCAGGAGATATCCAATAATGGAAAGGAAAGAAATGAAACTAAAATTGGTGGGTGTCAATGAAATTAACGATGCTTCCTTGACGACAGGGATGATCTGGTCCTGTCAATACAGAGGAAAGGATAGAATGGAGAAGGAAAAATGGCTAAGGAGCCACAAGAACTTTTCACATTAAATAAACAAAAAGTCAGATTCTACAGCAGGGTTTCTCAACCTCAGCACTACTGACATTTTGAGCAGATAATTCTTTGTCATGGGGGGCTGTCTTGCACACGGTACAATGTTCAGCAGCATCCCTGGCCTCTACTCACCAGATACCAGTAGCACCCTCCCCTATTTGTGACAATCCAAAATGTCTCTAGGTATTACCAAGTGTCCCCTGGGAGGACAAACTGTACCCCACTAAGAACCACCACTGTAAAGAAAAAGAACCTACTTTGGGGGACAGAAGAATGCTACATCCTTCCTTATATATTTGTCTAAAACACAAAGCTCTTTGGGTTCGATGAGGTCAAAAACAAAAGGAGGACATTAGCAAGCAGGATCACATTTGGAGGAAATACGAATTTGTAAAAATAGATAAGAGGGATACTTGAAAAACAGAAATTTTTTAAAATACTCAGTCTGCTTAATTATCAGCTGTCCCAGTTATGTTTACATCATTATGTGAGCTTAGGACGGCCTTTACCTCCCAGTTTCACATTTATTGTACATAGTTCTATAAAAAGAACAGACCTAGAAATTTTAACTCATTAGGATAAGTGATCGTGAGTTTGAAATAGCCCGATTCCAGGCATATACTGGTACATTCGTGATCTATTTAACTGATCACATTTTTTTTTTAAAGTTTCCCTTTTCCTTTTGGGAGGGAGGGAGGATGGTTAAGGCTGGGGGACTAGCACTCCAGTCACATTATGCACTTCCGTATTATCTGGCACTTAAGCCGTAGTTTAGGGCTCTATTTCTCGTCACTCGTCACCACAAAAATAGTTTGTCACAACACTTTCAGCAGCCTAATTAAAACACATAGCACTTGGCTGAATATGCCACACATCTTTAGCAGCCAATCTTTAGGCAAAGCAGACACAGGAAGCAGCAGGGGAAGGTAGGTGGTTCTTGGCACTCCCCTAAACAAGAAACAATGTGTATCGTGTACTTGAGTATCGTGTACTTGTCTAATAGGAGACGGCATTCGTTTTTCCAAAGCAGTTTTACTTCATACAAAATTCCACAACAAACAGAAGGAGAGTGGGGAGAGGAGGAGAGATAGAAAACGAAGAGACCAAGTGGGCAGGTTGGCTTACAAAGTAACTGTCTGGCAGCTACTCTCTTCACGGTTAACATACAAAGGACCAAAAAACAAAGAGTCTAATCAATACACATGCAATACACAACAATACTCAACTACAGAAGGCTTTGTGTGGACCATGAAATTTGATAGAAGCCAGACAGGTATCTTTAAGAATTATGTTCACATCCTTAATATCCACAGCCACGTCACTCTCACCTCATGGATCTTTTCTAGTAAGCGGTCACATATCTGACCTACTACTTCACGGCAGTAATTCAAAGAAGCCTATCTTCTGATCATCAGTGACACTAAATGAACAGACCCTGAACTCTGCCTTCTAAATGAGACAATAAGCAGAGTACGAATCTAGGCCAGATTCAACCATCACCAGACCAGAGAACCAGTAGGTTGTTGGGTCAATTTAGAGCTACTCTGAAGTTTAGGGTCTTTGGCAGTCCAGAAAATCATGGTTAAAAACATGGATTTTATAGTCCCACTGATCTTGAATTCCAAATTCACCACAGCCTATCGTAGGGCAAGTAACTTATAGGATCTGTGACTTCTCCAAACCTACAAAATAACTGTTGTGAGGGTCAAATGAGCTACTACTTTTTTATGTTTTATTCATTTTATATTTTTTTTACTGAAGTATCATTGATTTACAATGTTGTAGATAAACCACAAGGTCCTACTGTATAGCACAGGGAACCATATCCAATAGCTTGTAATAACCCATAATCAAATGAGTTGCTACTGATGGCGGAGGATACCTGCCATCAATCCCAAACATCCCTGCACGTTCTTACTGGGTTGGCCAAGACTGAAAGATCTCCAACTTCCCTTTAGCCAGGCCATTTCCCAAGGCTGTGTTTGTAGCAAGTGGTCATGATGATGAGGTAATAATATCACCCCTCCCCAAAGAGCAGGCTTGTTTCTGCTTACCAGAGAAGGGTAAGTCCCCCAAGCTCAGTGTTCCTCTCCTGTAATGCAACTGACTGCCTGTGTAGGCATCCATCCTGGTCTGCCTCGTGGGACTTAGGACATCCGTGAACCAGCGTGTCATGCTGGCATTCCAGCTACTGCTTTTCTAATAAGTAATAAACCATCTTTTGCCACTGACCCAGGAGTCTTGAGGCTTCTACAGTCATCCAGGGAACAGCGACAGGTGGGTAAGCAGGATAAAATCCCCGACCCTGCACAGTTCTTGACAAATACATGCAAGGCACTTAAGAGTAGCAACTGGCATGTATGATCTTGCTGGTTATTGAGAATCACCCCTGGGCAGGCTTGAGTACTGTACTTGGTCAGTGAACCAAGGCTACCACCCAAGGATTAGATGACCCAGAGCAGAGCCAGCAGGGCCCTGCACACAATGCATGGTTAAAACAACACTGACGGCACCATCACTGAACTAGACGAACTCAGACTCCAGAAACAGAACAATGAGGTGAACTTGTATTTTCACCCGTTAGCGTTCAGCCTTAAACAAACAGCCATCTTTCATGACTGCCAACTTTTCTAACTAGAACCCAGATGTAATGTGTTTCTGTTAGGGCAGATTCATTACAGCTCTCAATAGCCTTTGACTCCCAGAACATCAGAGCTGAACGGAACCTTGAAGACTGTGTATTTCAACTCCCTTATTTTATAGAATAAACTGACACCCAAAGAGAAAATAGAGAAATGACTTGCCCAGAATTACATTCTAAAAAGTAGTTAGCTTACTCTCCATATAACCTCTTTAAATTGCTAGAAACTAACTCTTAAAAAAAAAAACAGTGGAATCAGATATCCTAGTTAGCTTATTTCAACACTGTATAGCATATAAAATATTCTTAGATTCTATAAAATAAAAAGCACCTTGAAAACACGAACGGACGGTGCTAAGACCAAAACGCAGTTCCTGCTAGTTTAACGGCAACATGGTCGGTGATGGATGTAGATAGGAAATGCTTTGAAATAAATCTCTGTCACATTCAGTAATTGATTTTGTATCCAGTGGCCACCTTTCTGCATGTTATGTCTGTGGCCAGACAATAGGATACACCATTAATAATATTCGCAGAAACCAGCGAAAACGACAAGGAATAAGATGACCTTCAGGGTTAGAAACAATTGCAAGTGATAACAGATTAAAGGGAAGGGATCACAAAGCAGAGATCTGTAACATTACATTTTGATCCACAATTAGCTACCACAAAGCTGGTAGGAAGAGCGTGGCAAATTGGGCCCAGAGCCCTGCACAATTCCCACTTTAAAGTATAACTAATGCCTCAGTTCTATTTCATACAGAGATATGGCCACTTGAAGTTTAGTGTTTGGTCTCAGACCTACTCGGCTTATATAAAAATGGAGGATTTGGATTTCTCCGAAATTCACAAGACCATCTGAAAGCGGTTTGATGAAGCAAGCCTAGGATATACTGAGCAAGTCTGAGAATTTCGAGATCAGAGAACATGAGTTAGCCCCTGCTTTAGCAGAACAAATACACGAAAAGCCAAACCACCAGCCTGGATAAAATCCAGGCCATTTTTATTTTTTTGCACTGCAAAATTATTCTTCCCTTTAATAGCTTGTTTAAAGACCATTAGCTACTCAACCAAAGGGGAGGAAAAATGTAAGCTAATGCACTGCCAATGAAAAACAAGCTGTGAGGTCAGCCTAAGAAAAGATTATTTCTACTCACAAATGTTTTATGTACACACTGACTCTTCTGGAACACAATGATTTTGTAACGTGAGGTACTAGACTACTGAGCATATTAATAGAGGAAAGGCTTCTGCCAAATTTATTTTAACCCATCCCAACTTGCTATAGGTTCTTGCCTTCCATCATGGACAATGTAAATGAAAAGAAAGTGAAGTTAAGACACAAACTTCAAAAACAAATGCAGTCTTCCCCAGACGATCTGTAACCATGTGAAGGACTGTGGGACAGTAAGGTCAAGAAAATTACCGAGGAGTGAAGAAAGGGAGGAGCCTGAGGTTAGAGAAAGTAATCAAGTGTTGAACCTGTAGCCCTAGGTCCCCAAGGATACAGCCCTCTACATTTAGAACTGTAATCATTTAGAAGTAAATGTATGTACTCTGGTTTAAGTAATTAGGTTTATTTATTTATTTACTTTAATTTTTTTTTTAATGGAGAGACTGTGGATTGAATCCAGGACCTCCTGCATGCTAAACACACGCTCTACCACTGAGCTATACCCTCCCCCCAAATGCAGTCAGGTTTAGGACAACCTAGCTCAGATATCCACACCTGATATTCTTTTTTTCAGAATCAATGACAAATGGGAAATACCTGTTCTAAACTAGACATTAAACTAAGTCCTGTGACCTGCTGAATTTCCTCTCAGGTCTGAGAATAAAATCCACCTGGTTTGAAATGCAGTCGCTAGCCCATGTGGCACCTCTGTGCAAACTAGAAAAAGTCATCCCCGGAAGTCACAGTCCTGTGACTAGGCACATGATTTGGTAAGTGACATGACCTCTGTGGTCTCATAGCCTTGAGCAGGGCCCAACCATACAGTGGCCCTGGTCCCGATTACACAGAAAAGCTCAAAATGTCAGTGTTCAGTCTATACACGGTCTTGTCTTCTACATATAGAATCTTCCTCAACAGCTTCAGCCAGCGTAACATGTTATTAAGCATCTGAGATCTTATCGGTGATTGATTTCAAAGCACACAAAACACCACCTCCAGAGTTGTCTCTCCCCCAAGCAAAACAAAAGGAGAAAACCGCCACCAGTTCAGCCCCAACAATGATCACTCATCCCCGGTTTTGAGGGAAATCACCCACCTGACTAGGTCAGTAAATGGTCAGCCTAGAAGTTGCAGAGTGGAGATGGATGACTAGTGGAAGTCTACTTGAGTCCACAAAGTTCGAGAAATTACATGCCTATTGCCTCCCAGCACAATGACAGCACTAAATTGCTGTCTGGAAAGTAATGGTTACACAATTTCTTTAGTATATCTGTGTGGAGTCTAGGCCTTTTGCCCAAGTCGATTTCTCATACTTACCCACTCCACCCATTCTCAGCTCCACCTCATTAGTGTAGCCGGTTTTCAATTTTAACCCCACAGATGTCTAAAGAAGGAAACTTAATAGTTCAGAGTTCTTTGTAAAGGTTCGTTCATCCAATTATCCACATTCAGCAGCCTTGAGCGTATTCAAAAGTCTAAAAACACAGACAGACACTTCAAGTGCCAAATTGGCCTTTGTATTGAAATTAAAACTAGAGCTAGTAACATAAAATCAGCTGTATGCATGTGTGTAACAATTATATGAACCCTTTATCTGGAAAACTCAAGAACATGTTTTCTTCACCCAACTATCTACAACATTTCCCTGGAAGGTAAATTCTTACACACAAACCCACATAAGCCCACCCCACTTCACAAATCACAAAATGAAGAATGAGTGATTACCCAATTAGTGAGTAGAGTCAAAAGTTTTAATTTGGTTTCTTTCCTACAGCACATAGTAGCTGTTCTAAGGAGCCTCTCCACACTTGGACAGTCAACTTTTCCAGATACTTCTACAGAATTAAAAACAGAAGTGAACTTAATTGGAGCTGATACTTTATGATAGCACTTTATATGGAGTAACTCTCAACGACATTTCACCATTAAAGCTGTATGTTCTTAAAAAGCTCAGTGACATGGACATTAATTAGGCACATATTAGATTAAAAATCTGGTTTTGGGGGCAATTGGGGATATTTGATTATGAACTGAGTGTTAGAAGATACCAAGGAATGTTTAGTTTTTAAAGATGTGACAGTGGCATAGTGGTTACATTTTTTAAAAAATCAGTAAATTTTAGAGATGCACTCCGAAGTACGTAGGAGTAAAATGACATGATATCTGAATCTGCATTAAAATACTTTATTAGCAAGGAAAAAAATCAAGGACGAATGAAGCAAATGTTGAAAATCAAGATAATTACTCTAACGTAGGGAATGGATCTATTACCCCATAGTGGGTCATTCTGCTACCCACTCTACTTTTTAGTATGTATGAAAATTTTCATCTTTCATTAAAAGAAAAAGTCCTAACCAGCTCCTATTACAAATAAAGTGAAAACTCCATTTTATCTCTTTTGCTTTTAGCTAGGTGAAAGACCAAAACATTAAGGATAGATAAAAAATTCCTCATAATTTTGAGATCTTCACCAAAGCATGTATCTATCTAGCACAGAACAGCAAACAAGTTTTGTTTTTTTTTTTAAGACTGTACCCAACATCTTTTCTCTCTTGGATGAGCACCAGAATTGCCAGGTGATTGAATCAATAGCCTTTGAGGAGTAATTCATTCCTAATGAAGTCATGGATTCCTACCTAGTCCTGCCTATGAATAGCCACTGAGAAGCTTCTCACTTGAAGTGGGCATCGCTACACAGAGCCCTAGCACAAGGAGAGACTGGGGGCCAATTTGCAGTTCCGTATTTGGTAGCAACGCAGCTGCCTCTTGCAAAAGCAATATAGAAAAAACCTTTCTCAGACCAAAGCCTGTGTAAATGGTGATTCGTAATATTTTGCTTTCCACAGCCTTTCATGAGAAAGGCACCCAATAAGTACCCTTTCCCCGGGCCACCTCACATAGAGCCAGCAAGTATCAGGATTCAGTCGAATGTCTGTTCAAGCTACAGCCAGAGGAAATCACTTAGACTGAAAGCGATTCAGCCTGATCAGGTAAATAAGTTTTAAATTAGGACAAACTGATTTCTTTCTATTACTTATATCCATAATAAATAGCTGTGGGAAACTGTATCTCAACCTTCCTTTCCATGCACCATTTTTGAGCCATCTTCCACACGATGTCCACTGGGATATCAAGTTTATTATTATATTTCAAGTCACCTGGCCATCTTCTTAGTTTTCTCAGTCATGAGACAAAATCAAGTATCAAACAGCCAAAATCTGATGGAAGGAATGGTCTCTTCTGCATGGCAGACTGAATATAGGAACAGGAGAAAGCTGGCTCTTCAATAATAATCCCTATGGAGCTACTGATACCCAGTGATATTTAGTCAAACGTGCTGATTCATGTAAATTAGCATACATTATGTGCGGACCATTTTCAAAGCACCCTGTTAGTTAACAGTGTTCTTTGAGACTGGGTTGGAAAAAAAATATGATTTCACTTCAATGACATGTTGCTACTGCCAAAGCTCTTGGTACTCAGAATGACATCTAGGTGGATTACAATTATAATTGTTCCAAAAAGGAACAAAAAGATTGAATAATTTTTCACTTTCAGAGTCCCTGAAGCATAATGACTCAATGCTATAGCTAACTTTGACAACAGAACTGAGAACTTTTAAACGTATCTCTAGGTCAGACCCCTAAACACAGCAGTGACTCAGTTTCCTTATTTGTACAACAGCAGAAAACTGCCTGACAAGACAATATTATAAGTATCTACCGATATCTATTTTAACAGAAATTTGAAATACCTCAAATTGATAAATTGAAAGAAAAGGATAACCTGATTCTTTTTAAAACAATTACAGTGAAAAAAAGTTAAACTCCCATGTTACACTCATTAAATAGAAAGAATTATTAGCAGAAGGACAGAATGTATGATCTTTCAAACGAACTAATCGAACTGGGGAGAGAATAAGGAATCAATCAACATGCAACCATATTATGGCACTTTGTGCAGGAATAATGTTAGAACTACCAAATGGCAAAAAGGCCATTAAACCAACCACAATACATCTGATCCAGGTAATATAAGGGGTTAACAATAATGCTCTATATTTGCATAGCAGTATAGAATTTCCTATATGATTTCTCATTCATTACTTTGTTTTATCTAAACCACCTTATGAAGCAAATCAGGCAGGTATTACCTCTGACCGGCAGACATTAATCAAGGGTTCAAACCCCTGGTATTAAATGGCTCATCAGAGATCACAGGCAAATAAAAGACAGAATGAAAACCAGAACCCAGATCCTTTGGTCCTCCATTCACTATTCTTTTGCCAATAATCTAATGTCTCCTACTAATAGCAATGTTACTTGGGTCAGCATCAGCTTTCATGCTGGTTCTCCAAATGCAAGTTCAGATTCTGACATCACAAGAATCCAAAACCTAAATGTCCATTGACAGATGAATGGATAAAGACGATGTGGTATATATACAATGGAATATTACTCAGCTATAAAAAAGAATAAAATAATGCCATTTGCAGCAACATGGATGGACCTGAAGATTATCATATTGAGTGAAGTAAGTCAAACAGAGAAGCACAAATATCATGATGTTGCTTATATATGGAATCTAGAAAAAATGACACAAATGAACTTATTTACAAAACAGAATCACAGACATAGAAAACAAATTTACAGTCACCAAAGGGGAAAGGCAGGGCCAGGGATAAATTAGAAGCTTGGAATTAACAGATAGGCATTGCTATACATAAAATAGATACCAAGGACCTACTGTATAGCGCAGGGAACTATATTCAATATCTTGTAATAACCTATAATGGAAAAGAATCTGAAAAAGAATACACGTGTATGTATAATTGAATCACTTAGCTGTACACCTGAAACTAACACAACACTGTAAATCAGCTATACTTCAATTAAAAAGAAAAGGAACCCAAACAAGGGGGTAAGGGGTGAGATCTTCCAGCCAAGAAGTTTCTCGACTTTCAAAATTAGAGAAAGGACACAGAATTGTACAGATAGAATATATACTCCATCAAATGAACCTAAGAGAAAAATGGCACATTTCTTTTTTTTTTTAAAAGCCTCTTCTCAACAATTGACACTCTCAAAATGTCTAGCCTATAGGGGAAGAATTCCCAGCTAATAATCATTTGCTGAGTAGTTTTGCACCTAGCACTGGTCTGCAGGGTTTTCAAGAATAGACCCAGAGCAGGACCCTTGCCCAGAAGCACTTTACAAGTCCTCTGGCGATACCAGATCAGTATATAATGTTCAGACTCATGATAGGAGTTCAGGATAAGGAAGAGCCTTCAGTAAGCTGAAGGTTTGACAGAGTGGGAGAACTATGAGGCAGCAGCTGGACTGTGAGAGGCAGGTTAGATTTATAAAGGAGAAACAGGGTGGACATGTCAGATTTGGTGAAAATGTTCAAGGTGTGTAGCAGAAGGAGAGGCAAGAGAGTGACAGGAAGAAACTGAGATGCAGAGAAATAAGCCGAGTAACTGGATGAGCTAGAATATGCATGAGTGGATGCGCTGCAATTGGAATCCAGGTCTCTAGGCACTGAACTCTTATGATACTCTGCTCCTCCTAACTGGTCTTCCTGCCTCTCTTCTGCCACCCCCGTCCAAGAAATTCTCCACTGTATTAACTTGCTTTCTGAAACACAATCCTCATCGGGGCAGTCTCCTGCCTGAATCTCTTCAATGACTTCCTATGGCTTTCAGAAAGAAGTTGAAACTCTTAACATGGCATACAAATATCCATCGTGATCCAGACTCTTGTCTCTTTCCTTGCAGGTCCACCACTATGTTTCAGCCACTAACATCCACCCACGCCTCCTTTACTGGGCATGCTACCATGGCTCTCTACCTTTGTATATGTTGTTCTTTCAACCTTAAATGCCTTTCTCTCCACTTCTTCAATTAATGTCTTTCTTCAAGCCTTGGCACAAATGTCGCCTACAATGGTAAGCCTTTCCTTCCCACACTCAAGCATCCAATCAGATTCACATGCCTCTCCATGGTGTTTCTAGATCACCCTCCTGTGCATATTCCCATAGTTAACGATTAAAGAGCTGTGTGATAAGAAACTAACTTCCCTGTCTCCCTCACTAGACAATGGCATCTTTATAAGACTAGCCTTCAGAATAATGCCTAGCAGGTAGTAAGTGCTCAGTAAACGTCTGCTGCAGAAATGAACCCACTGTGCTCAGCCTTTGTCAATTAAAATCAAAACATGATTTATCCAATTAAAAACAAATAACCACTCAGGAAGTTACATAATAATCAGACAATGAACTCCTGTTTCTTCAAGTTACTCATTTGACTCTACTATCTAAATAAGCGAAGGCTTCTGGAATGATGCAGACACACAAAGTCAAAATGCAAAAACATCGAAGAATGTTAAGCCACTCTACACCATCATGTATGTGTGTGCATGTGAGGGGTGCTGATTCTACCTAAACACTAGCCTCACTTAATGGTTAAGTCACTGTCTTAAATATGCGGGATTAAGGATGTATCCTTCATGACACTTCTAGAGCTCTCTGTACCACTTGAGTTGACAAAATACATTCCATGGTTGACATCAAATTACTAATTAATTAAGATTCACGCTGTTTGATAACATGCTACAATCTGGGCCTAACCAGATAGCTACAGAAAATACAAAGCTCGCCTACTAAGGCATTAATCAAAATGTGATGAGGCCAAAATAAGGTTGCCTTCATTAAAAAGAGCCAAAATAGAAGGGGCATTATGAGGATGCATAGATGAAGAAAATGGAAGTAAGTTTTGTAAAATTTTCATTTAATTAATTTCAAACAGAAATCATCAAATTCCTGAAATGGCACTCTGAAATAATTCTAATACCCATCAAAAAGTTGCGGATATAAATCAAAGTAGTTCCTCTCTGTAGAAAGCACACCTTCCTTCTCCAGTTTTCCAGAACAATGAGAAACTAAAAGAAAACAACTGAATCACAAGCCATAAGCCATTCATATACCATATGAATCCACTATACCATAGCTATTGAGTTTAATTTTCTATGTGGTAGAAACGTTCATTTTAGCTAATACGATACAGGTGTATGTGATTAACTATTTCCACCCAAATAAGCTACCTTCACTATCAACCACTCCTGTGGTCGGTGCTCATTCCCTTCTCCCTTGTCGGTGACTACCTCCTCTCCCCAAGTTTCTTCAAGTGCAATCAGCTGGCATTTTCTTTTCTCTCCAGTAACCCAATAGTTCTTATTCCTCTAAAGGTGACAGATGGCCTTTGAGAAACTGATGAAAATTACGGGGCCCAGAAAAATGAATGTCTCTACATATACTCAATTTTTTCATAGAATTTCATAGAGCTTAAGAACCCCCCATAATCACCTACATAAATAATATCTATTACCATATGGCTCTCTTTTATAATCCCTCACCACCGCTCCTTTATACACACACACACACACACAAAATTAAGGACTACTACAGTATTTAATAACAATACTGAAAATAACAAAATTTAGTCTAGGTAAAATATTGCTAGTAAAATACAGCTTTAAGAATCCCAGATAAACTCCTCTCTAAAAGGCCTCAGAAGAACATGTTGAGCACTTTAATAAAACAACTCACAATAAAGAGGAAGGCATTTAAAAAGTTGACCAAAAAAAAAAAAAAAAGCTTACCAAGTCTTCGTATTTGGTCAACTTTCTTGCTTTAAAATATGTTCAAATGTCTCCCTCAATTTGTTTTTAAAAATTCTGATATATCTCTTTGTAAAATCATGGAAGGCTCAAAAGGATATTTTGAGCAGAAAAGAAAGTTCCCATCAATATTAACAAACTCTTGGATTCAAATACTTGTTCTACTATATCAAGCTATGTTCAACACCGAACAGTGTTAGCTAGGAAGGGAAACTGATACCATCTCATAACTATCTAGTTACCTTGTCAAAGCAAGCAAGACATAAAAGATGAAACAGGACAAATGACCAAAGGGAAAGGAAGAACATAATCAAGGTGTTATTACAAACAGACAGAGGTAAGTGCTCTGTCTTGAGCGCACACGTCCCAAATGTGGAAGGCTCTTGCTAGATGTACTGAACTATTTGCCAGAACTTTAGGTTCACTTTTATTTTTGCTACAACTTTTAATCACTGTTTAAACCACAGTTGTGTACTGGGTCCAAAAAAAAAAAAAAGAAAGAAAGAAAGAAACATGATCACTCTTTTACCACAAACAGAACTCTCAAAATCGCAACATCAGAATTTTTTAAAGTACATCAAACTTTGGTTGAAAGCCTCACAAAACTTTTCTAAGTTTCATAATGGGGCACCCAGTAAACCCATTAACCCTCTGCCAGCAGAGACAATTCACAAAGAGCTTGTGACTCAGTTTCTTCACCTGTAAATACTGGGGAGGGTGGGGTAACAGGAAACATCAAGTTGTTCTCAATTTGCCTCAAATTCGGGTGGAATTGATGAGACTTTAAACTGGTTATTTCACTCTATGCCACTAGCTCCCTTTCAACTAATGGAAGGCTACATATCTCCTGAAACAACAACACTTCCATCACTGTTTTCCAATATGGACAGTCCATAATTGATAGGCAAACAGGAGGCCAGAGACCAAGCACAACAGGTACATACCAAATGGCCAGATGCCATAAGAAACAGCTTTGGTTATACGTCACTGCCTCCTTCCATTATAATCAAGTTGCTGGTTAAAATTGAAAACGAGATAGGCAACATGTGGCTTGTGCTTCAGACCTAGACCAAAAGAACCTTCGCACGGCAGTAATTGCTGAATTTGTGCAGGAAAACCATTTCCCTTCATGCCACCCGAATGAGAAAGTTTATTGATAAATATCTGCCTAACCTTTGCCACGGTTGGAAAAAGTCTTTACTCAACGTACTTTGTTAATTTACCCAGTTTTTAAGTTTCGCTATTAGACCGTTTTCATAAAACTGAAGGAAAATGAAAAAGAGGAACCGTTTTAACTGATGAGTTGAAGAAACTTCAGTATTTCCCAATCTAATGCCAGGCCCCACAGATTTCATTCCTCTGCACATAAAGTCAGTGGCAGGAAATGGACTGCTACCACTGGTTGACACACTCTCAGGATGGGGAGACGTGTGCAGTCCACCAAATGCTTTTGACGGTTCTTAATCAACCTAGTGGAAGTTCTCTATGACTCTTGCCTATTACACACACGACAGTTGGCGGTACCTCACCCAGCCTCCAACTCCCACGCTCCCCCCACTCTTCCAAAGAAATGTTTCTTTGGGAGAGCACATGGAGAGGCGAGGGGAAAAAAACGCACGTAGGCGCCTCTTACTTGGATTTCTGGTCAAGCAGAAAGACTGGGAGCCTACGTTGTGTGTGTTTTTTTGTTTGTTTGGGGGCTTTTGTTTGTTTGTTTGTTTGTTTTTTGTAAGTCTGTGGGTGGGCTCCCAAGTACTGCGACTGAAAAAGAGAGGTTCCCCTACCCGGACCCTAAGCGTTAAGAGGCAAACCCCAGCAACTGACAGAGGTGGGAGGGGAATGGAATCCCACAAAGAAGGTTGGTGCCCACAAGTTAGACAAACAACAGCCCCGACCCGGTACTCATGGGCTCCCCGAGTTGGGGTGGGGCCTTTCTCCTTCCCGCGCCGCCTCCCAGGCTGCCAAGAGGGAGAAAGGGGTTAAGTGGAGAAGGGGGTGCTCTTCCGCCCCCACGCCGTCTCCGCGCCTCGGCGTGGCCGCCGCTTCAGCGGCTCCCCGAGTTGCAAAGCGAGGTCGCGGTCACCCTTGGGAAGGGGGCCCCGGGGCCCCCCCGTGTTTAACGGCAGGAGGATCCCGGGGCTCTCGCTGTCCCCAAGGCCGGCGGGGGCGGCGAGAGCACTCACCAATTTAGGTTTGTTTTTCGTTTCCTCTTCGTTGGCGGCCCGGCTCCCCGCGCTCCGCTTGTTGCTTCGGCCCCCACCGGGCTCCTCGCCGCCGCCTCCCGCGCCCGACGCCGCCGCCGCCGCCGCCGCCCCGGGCTGCTCCATATTTCTCCGGCCCTGTCACCTGTGCCCTGGAGCCCCCACTTCTCCTCACTGAGGAAGCCCCTCGGGGTGGTCACGCTGCCCCGTGCGGATTCGGTGGCACCGCTTCCCGGGGTTGAGAGTGGGTCAGCCTAGGGGAGCTGCCTATTTCACGTCCCCGGGGCTCCCGGCGCCCAGGCACCCCCGACGCGGCACGCCGTTGCCACTACTCTGCGCTGGGGCAAGCCCTGCCCCCGAGCAGCTGCAATTACCGCGGTCGCCGCCGCCCTCAGGGCGGTGTTTAGGGTGGAGGGAAAGTAGGTGCCTATCTCTTTAAGAGGGCCTCCACACACGTGATTCATCAAAGTGCCCGCAGTCCGCTGCCCGGGCGCGGAAAGCTGCTGCCTACTCCCGCTGCCGAGCCGGCCGGGCTACTGAGCATGCCCGGCGCGGCGACGGCAGCCAAACGAGAGGACTTGAAGCTGCGGTTAAGCTCTGATTTCGCTTCCTAGGGGCCTATCGTGGTATGGGAGGGAACGAGCCAGGAAAGAGGAGGTGTAGCCATTTTAGAGATGGGGAAACTGAGGCCCGGGAAGATTCACGTGTGAGTTTCACGGGCGGGTCCACCTGAGTCTCCGCTGCCACTTAGTGTAGGCCAGAGCACCTTCCCCAGGCGGGCCCAGGCCTGGCGGGGGGTGTGGTTCTGCTCCACGCCCTGGGAGGGGTGAATCGGCTAGGCAACCGGCATCGCGGAGGAACACCTCGCGGGGAGCGCTGATTAATAGCCTAGACAGACTGTACGGGTCAAAAGGGAAAGAGTGGGTGCTTTCTGTTGCCAGGATTGCGTTGCCTCCAAAGAAATACAGCCGTTCCTTTATTCCCAGGCTGCCGGGTAGTAGAAGCAGCAGACGCCCACTGCTTAATCCCGAGGGGGTGTAAGGCTCTTTAGCCAAAGCACCTAGGGAGAGCTAACAATTGGATTGAGTGCTATTTTCAGTTTCCCGAACTAGTTGAGGTTTAGAGTTGTTGTGGGGAGCGAATAAGATCACGTGTGTCAAAGCCCTCTTGAAAATGAAAATTTCTAGACAAATGCTACGTGTTCTGTGCAGCAGCAACCACAGAGCACCGCGGGTATTCTTAGTCTTTAGTTCTGGAGTTGTCAGGAAGAGGCCCACGCCTCTTTAAAAATAATGCTCGCACTGAGAACATGAGAGGCCCCAGGCAGGATTCAATGAACCACCATCACGCAATCAGAGCACCTGTGCTGGAGAAGCTACCTGGAATGTTAATTGAGATCCCCAGTCTAGAAACCTGTCCATGTGCTTCTTATTCAGATATCTTTAGGCTGTGACCCTTTTGCCCTTCTCCTCTTCAACCTAAATTAAGTTCTGCTGAAGCTAATTTGTTTACGAACATATTTATTGAGAGTGTATTAGGATAAATTTGACCATGCTGGAGGTGTGATGAGGCAATTAGCTTGGAAAGTAGAGTAAGAAGAATGTTAAATACCTGTAGCAGTCTTGGCATTGCCCATTGTCATTAACTTTCTTTGTAATCACGAAGGTGGTAAACTACCCAAGGACAGCAGAGAAGAGGGAATACAGGCTCCCAGACAGGGTGGGCAAGAAGCCCTAAGGTAAATTTGCTTTGTTGAAGTTTCTGTTTGACTTAAAATGTGATGTATATTTTGAATTCGACTCACTACATACACACCCACACACCTGATTTAAATGTCTTAAACGTCTCCCCTCCTGGAAAATGGCGTAGAAATGGATGGTGCAGTAAGATGTTCCCTGGTTATCCAGTGCTTTCACGCAGTTCCTGTTTGAGAGATGTGGGTGTTGTCCGTAGCTGAGGGTCCTCCAAACTCAAATGTTGTTTAATAATCTGTTCAGTAGACATTTGTTGAGCTCCTCAGAGTATACCAGGTGGTATCCAGAGTGCTGTGAATTAAGAGGATGAAACTGACAGTTTCTACCCTTTAGAATCTCCTGCTCTACTGGGAGACACCGATTTTTTATTAATGACCTGCACTTTCATACAACAGATAGGAGAAAGGAGCCCACGAGGGCAGTCACCACCAGAGTGTCAGAAGCTCTGGGACAGCTTCCCAAAGAGGATGATTTTTGAACTGAGTCTGAAGGGTCGAATTAAAGTCACTAAGTATTTGTTGACAGCCTACTAAGTGTTAGATACTGTGTTAGGCGTTGCAGGTCCAATGATGAACAAGATGGATGTGGTCTGCTCTTATGGAACTTTCTGGCTATTGAGAAAGATATTAAACAAAAAAGTATTGAGTAATTACAAGGCAAAAAAAGAGTGAAGAACATCCCTGGCAAAGGAAATGACCACAGCATGTGCAAAGATGCTATGGTTAAGAAATTGGAGGTGACAGATGAAGGCTGCTGTTGGCAAGAGGAAAAAGCAGAACAGATTAAGCAGTTTGCAGATCATGAAGGTCCCCACTTGTAGATTTCATTGGTGCAGTTCTGTTAGGCAGTTTAGATAGAAATGAGCACTGGGCAGGGGGAGAGGAAGGGAAAAGGAACTATCCAGAACACAAGAAACCTGAGCTGTCAATCAGCCAGAGTGCAGGGAACCTGAGTTGTCAATATCAATCAATAAATTCAATCAATCAATCATGAAACCGGGATATAAAAGCAGGAAAAACGAGGGAACGGCACCAATTTTCCTCTCTTGGATCGGCCCACTCCCAATTCTCGGGAGTGTACTATCTTTCACTCTTTTTTTTTTTTTTTTTTTTACTTCACTAATAAAAATCTTGTTTATATCACGCTTTTTGTCTCTTGTCAAAAATCTTTTCTTCGGGTGACTAAGAACCGAGGTAATTCTTATTTTCCTTTTCCTGGTAACAGTTCTAAAAGGGGTGAAGGCATTGTAATACAAGTGACTTCTCTCTGGAGTGTATAAATAGACTTGAAAATGGATCGATATAATTTTGAATGCAAGGCTGGGTTTCACCATCCTCAGGCCAGGCAGCGCCACATTTGAAATCAAATTAGAGCTACATGTAAAAGATGCATAATCTATACTGCAAAAAGTGAGAAAGTCTGTCCGTGGTGTGGTTTAAAGTTGGACTTTATTGTGGTTATCTCAGCCCCGTCTTAATTCTGGGTGTTTGTTTTTCAGCATTTTCCTCCAGTTAACGTTAACAGTCATTAGAAATAAACCCCCTTCCTTCAAACATCA
Organism: Camelus ferus; assembly: GCF_009834535.1. Lineage (NCBI taxonomy): Eukaryota > Metazoa > Chordata > Mammalia > Artiodactyla > Camelidae > Camelus > Camelus ferus. Next base: position 62,514,225 of record NC_045732.1, on the reverse strand, counting down.
GGGTCTCTCTTGAAAGCTAATACACGAAAGGAGGGACTGGTCCCCTGCCAGGAGACTTTGTCCACTGATTATTAACCAGGCACATCACCAAGTGCAGTCCTAGGGCTGATGCCCCTGGATCTACATTCCTTTATTTTTAACCTTCCTGGGGCACACAGATAGGATGGTGGATGGAGAGACATCTTTTCTCTGATGCTGAAGAAAGAAGGAGGCTACTACCATCAGTTGGGATTTCAACAGGGTGTGTTACACCTGCTGACCTTGCGGTCTCTCCCTCTGGCCTCTCCCGAGTTAGCTCCCGGTTAACATTAAAAGCCAGCCCCGGGAGAAAAGAAGGATAAAAGGGTGCTTGATCTATCTTTCTTCAAACTGATCTTAGAGCCTTCCATTACCCCAGAGGTTTCTAGTATCACTCTGGCTTTCTGTGTCCTCCCTTCTGCTGCGTGTTCTCATCTAAACAATCTGGGCCATTAATAGAGAAATTAATGGCAACATGGATTAAACAAAAATGAGAAAAACCACTTCCAGGGTCATGGAAAAATATTTATGAATTAAAGATTGCCTAAGAATAAATGAGTTTTTATTAAGCTTATACTATACCGCCAACACCAAACTAGATGTCGTGCGAATAAAAAAGTACCAGATGTTCTGCTCTAAAGGCATGTATATCTTCCTGAAGAATCTCCTGTTCTACAAAATTGCACACTCAAAATAACAGGGCTTCTGGGGAAAACGTGTTTAGAGAAGATCACTTCAGTGCAGCTTGGTAATCAGAGCACTAATGAAAACAATAACCATCCTAATAAAAACACTCACGAGGTAGAACCTCAACTGGTATTTGCACCCAGCATCACAGCCATCCGTGCTGGTAGCCTTCATGCCTCCTCTTTTTTGATGTGAATCCTCCAGGGCATTTGCTTTTAATAGATGCCATTTTCATCAGAATTAAAAATCGAATTGAGAAGTATTCAACTTTTTAGAAACACATGGTGAAAGGTCTTCACAGCTTCATTCTCAGCCCTCACAGCTTCACCAGATACTTTAATGTCGGAAATTTAGAGGTTGTTGAAACCACTAAACCAGTCACACAAAAGGGGCAGAGTTTTCTGCAGGATTCTTCCTTTTTTTCTCTCTCTCTCCTGAAAGTCTTCATGTATTGCAAAGGCTCCTCCCTAATTATGAGAAAGCTGGTTCCCGATCACTTCAAAACTTAAAGTGCTAAGAAACTTCACACGTGAACAAACTAGACTTCTGCCTTATTTTAATACCATCATTCTCCTATTTACCAATCGCTAATGTGCTATTTGTGGTACACAAACACTAGGCACGGGACAGACTATAAAATATAAATTCTCCGCCATCAATAGGTATAAAATCTACTTGAAAAAACAAATAAGCAAACAAACGTGTGGAACAGGAAGAGAAAATTGGCGGCCTAATTCGGAGGTACTGACTCAATTCAATAGAACATGGTGAAGGTATGAGATGAGTCGGGCCTAGAATAGATGAAGACGTTTTCCAGGAGAACTTGAGCTGCTAAGGTATGAAGCAGAAATCAGACTTGAATAGGCAAAGCAAAGAAAGGAAGTAAGGAAAAGACAACATATGGAATGGCCTGGAAACAATACTGACCAATGATGTTGAGGGGGCCAGGAGGGCTGGAGTAGAATGGTGAGAACGTAGAGGTAAAATAATAGTAGGAAGCATGGTTATCCCCATAGCGTTTTCCCGGTATGTAAACAGATTTGAATATAAGACATAATAGTAGTAACTGATAAGGATCTTTAGCAGGAATGTTATGGAAATAAAGGGGTATTTTAAGGAGCTGGTCTGGCAGTGGCATGCCAAATAACTGAACACTGATTTTCAAACTTCTTTTTCTCTCAGTACAGATCCCCCCCCCCCAAACAAAACTTTTACAGAAGCTCAATGTGTCCAGCAGATAGGAATCTAGCTGACCTGTTTGAAGTTACTGTGGGAGTGGAGATTACAGCCCTCATGAGCACTTGGCTTCTCATCCTCTGAGGTGACCCTTTGAGGCACCAGTGCTGAATTGCAGCAAAAACTAGATAAAGTCCTGCTGGATCAAGTCGTGAGGATGGGAGCTAGTACTCCCCAGAGGAAATGAAGAGAAAGGCATGAATCCAAGAGATATTTAAAGGAACAAACTGTTCCTCTCCACAGATTACATACAGGAAACAAAGGAAAAGAAAGAGTAAACAAGAACTACTAAAATGTTGGCCCAAGGAAATAAAAACCTAGTAGTAAACTGGGAGATAGTATCTCAACAGGTACTTGTTATTGGCAGGCAGAGCCAGACCAAGCAGCCTGATAGCAAGACACTAAAGAGACTAATAAGGGCAGGACAAGAAAGCTAACAAGATTCCTGTAGTCACCAACAGAAAGAATCTGGAAAGGCTGGTAAAGCAAAGCAGAAGGATTGTGTGACAGTAGGCAATAGACAGGCAGACAGCTAAACTCCGGAAGTCTAGTGACGGCCGTCCTGGCAGGCAGGCAGAGGAGGGACTCCCCAAAGTCTGGTGACAGGCAATAGGCAGAGGTCGAAGCAAGCAGTACGTAGCAGGAATCTGGTCACGGGGATTGGGATTAAGAAACAGATGAGCAGTCCCTTAAGAGGTCTGGCAAAACAGTGCTAAACAAGGCAGTGCACCAGGCCTATAGGAATCGGCATGTCAGCCAAAGTCCAAGAAAAGAGGCAGACGCAGGCGAATAAAAATGGCACCCAGGACACCCACTTACTTCAGCGGGTCTGTGAGATCAGAGTAGGACCAGAAGCAATAGGTCCGCCTGATGCTAAACCACCAAACTACTGAAATTTGGCTCCTGAAATCCTCTCTGACTAGGGGCAGGATTGGTCCCAGTAGAAGAAAAGTGGGCAACAAGAAAAGGCCTAGAATATGAAAAGGATTATATGTATATATATGTATGACTGAAACATTATGCTATATACCAGAAATTGACACAACACTGTAAACTGACTCTACTTCAACTACAAATAATAATAATAATAATAATAATAATAATAATAATAATAATAATAATAATAATTTTAAAAAGAGAAAAGGCCTAGAAACAGTAATGACCAATAATGGTCACTTACCTAGAGGTAAAGGTTAATGTGTTCAGTTGTGTTTGATTACAGGGTTTGGTACGGCTAAAACATAGCCCCACAAATGTTAGCCTAAGAGATAATAGTGCCAGTTTCTTCTTTGGGGGAAAGTGTTGAGACTGATAGGGACTTTGAGAATTCCCAGATTCTTGCCATCCCTGGTTTTATACAGCATACTGAAAACCAACCCTTTGAATTTTATCTGGAAAATACGTTTCTAACGAAGAGCAGACTTCCTGTTCTACATTAACCAAAGCCCCAAAGTGATTTTCAGGAGTAGCTTAACAGATCATGAATGGCAATTGTCCAATCTATAAGTTACTGAGAGAAAAACTTTCAATCTCCTTGCTAAATTATGTGGATCAGAGGAGCACACATTGGTGGTCATAGGGTTGCTATTTATTTTATGAAGTTGAGTTAGTTTTTTTTTAAATCAGTATAAACAGTCTCTTGAAGATGAATGTAGTTCAAAAGTGAGACTAAAATTATAGAATTATAATCAATTGTCTCTTTTACTTTCTGGTTTGTATTTATTTTCTGACCTTTTCAAAATATAAGTAATTACATGAAAATTAAGGAATACCTGTTTGTTTGTTATCTGTAAACAATAAAAAACATGTTTTCATATCTGGGCATCGGTAGTTAGCCAAGTCTTAGAAATAGGTTTATTTTTGTTTTATTCTTCCACATACATTTTAAAAGCTTTATTGAGATACAATTCACATGTCATAAATTCACCTTTTTAAATGTACAATTCAGTGCTTTTTAGTATTTTCACAGAATTTTATAATTACTGCAATCAATTTAAGAATCATTTCATCACACCAAAAAGGATCCCTTCCTTAGCCATAGCCCCTCCCCAGTCCTCCCAAACCACTCCCCACACTATCACCTTCCCCTCGACGCCGCCCCCGACCCAAGGCAACCACTAGTTCACTTTATGTCTCTCTAGATTTGCCTGTTCTGGACATTTCACATAAATAGAATCACAATATATGGTGTTTGGTGACTGACTTCTCTCTCTGAGAAAAATATTTTCAAGGTTCAACCATTCCACATCAATTTTTATTTGTTCATTATTACCTATTTTTTCTTGGACACAAATACAAATCAATTGTTTAAGCCACTTTCCCTGCTTTACACAGAGTGACGCATACCTACTTAAAATTCCAAAGAGTTGATACTCTCACGTGAACACCAACCCTGCCCCTCCTTTCCCAGCAAAAGCAGGAGATTTGGGGGTTGATTTTCCTATACAATGATATAATAGAAGGATTTCTTTCTGACCCAGGGCCTGATGTCTGATGGGTTATGGAAATAACCACAAACACCATATTTAATCAAGTCTATATTATGTACCAGAACAACTCTTAGAAGTTTATATAAATGAATTAGACAGGGAAACTCAGAAACCAATTGCATTAAATTGTATTTTATCTAATACAGCAGCAGAGAATATGTAGGTCTTACCTTCACTTTTAAGTCTTCCATTTCAACATACTAGCAGCCAAAATGTACACCCAATTCGTTCAGAAGGCCTTTTTTTGGATGGGCCCGTGAATTTTTAAGAAAAGTTTTGGGAAAGACTTTTGCTCACTGAATGATTTCTTGAGAACGAGATGCAAGGATATCTATTTTGCTGCTGCTTTTATTTTACTTTTTTTTCAAATAGCCCACTATCATTGGCTTTCTGCTGCCTTCAAAACAGAAAGGCTAACGTGTGCTGCCATCTCACCAGTACTAGCAGCTTCACCTCCCACCCTGACATTATACAAGGGCAGACTTGCCTCTGAACCCTATGAACTAACCCTGATTTGCACCAAAATTTCCCTCCTTTAATCCCTCACCGTGTTGTAGCTTTACACCATCAAATGCCCCAGAGCCTTGGCTTTGACAGTGGCTCAATTCAAAGACACACAGGGCTGAGCCTGATCCCAAATAAAGCTTTTCCATCATAGGCACAGCCCTGTAGTTGACCCTATGATAATATATAACTGTTATTCAAAGATTCCTTTCTTCTTTTAACACTATTGTTGATGATTCAAGCTATAAAGTAATTAGATAATATTTTAGCTAGCATATTAGAACTTACATGTATATAATTTTAATTAAATAGCACTAACAAATATTAAGTAGTAACTGTCTAGGGTATGGTGCTAAGGATACACTAGTCATGAGCTCAACAGGCTTAGAATGTACTCAAGGCAACTGCCAAGTATACATTTAACTGCAAAAGAATGTTACAGAAGCATATAGGAAGAAGAGAACAGGGAAGCTTTCATGGAAAAGCTGGGCCTTTAAGTACAAGTAGGATCCCAAAAGTTGCCAATTAGAGGAAAGGGCACTTGAGGGAGAAGGACCAGCATGACCAGAAGCATAGAGAAAGGAAAATGTGGCCTGAGTTTGGAAACTGACTAGTCGTCTAATGGGGCTGGAGAGTAGGTCTTGTATAGTGGGACACAAAACTGGGAAAGCAGAGTGGGGCCAAGTCAAGAAGACTTTGAATGCCATCCTGAATTCTGAATTTCTCCTGTAAGCTGTAGAGAGTCACCAGAGATGTATGAACAGGAAAAACACATGATTAGGCCTAAAATACTCTGTGTTGGTACGTAAGATGGTTTGGAAGATGAAAAACTGGAGGCAGGGAGATAAATTAGGAGACCACTTTCAAAAGCCATTCTCTTACTGGGGAATGAGTGTGTTAGCTCAACCTGAGTACCAGCTATCAGAACCTGCCATAGTGTTGGGATCCAAGATAGTCCAGAGAAGGAGGAGCTGAAAGGGTGAGTCAAGGCAAAATCTGCTAAGGATAACCAAGAGTCAAAAATAAATAAAGATAATTCAAAGGATCAAAGTCTCCATTAGCCTTGGTTCGTAGACCCAAGAGTTTGTACGATAGAGTCAGGATCAGAGTGAGAAGGTGTCTTAAGGAACAAAGGAGAATCAATGGTAAACATCCTGGAGGCATCTATAGCTTAACTTGATTGGTTGCTGGATATAAGGTGCATGTATGTGTTAAGTTGGTTCAAGGGACGAGAGGCAGTTAGATAATTTGATGATAGACTTGCAGCAATAATAACATGAACTGGGGCAGTAGAAAAGAGAATGGAAAGATGGGAACAGATTTCACAGGTAATAGTCCCAGGATTTGATGACCTGATGACCTGAAAGGCAATGAGGGAATGGGGAAAGCAGAAGATAATTCTGAGGTTTCAATAGTGAATAACAATGAGAGTGACGCAGATTAGGAATTTAGGAACAGAAATCTATTTGGAAAAATATAATGCTGAGTTATGAGTATGGAAGAAGCCACATTTCAGGGGCCTGCAGATGGAAGTGGCATTAGACATTAGATCCGGTGTTTCTGAGAAAGTTTGGAGACAGAGATGAAAATTTAGTCATTTACATAGCAATATTGGGTGACGATGTGGGAGTAGGTGACATAACCAAGGAAGAGAGTGTAGAGGGTTATTAGAACCAAAGAAAGAAGTTTGTTGAAAGCTCATTTTTAAGTGTGGGCAGCAGGGAAAAAGTCATCCGATGACATAGCCTAAAAGAGTATTACTCATGGTATATTCTTTGATTTCAGTACTGAGTAACAGGGAGGGTTGTGATACCATGATACTAGAATGCAGATTGGGAATCTAGGAAAAGAAAAATTTTTGATATTGGATGGTGGAATCTAAAAGAAAAAATTCAGACAGGTAAAGTCAGAAAGGATGAAGTCTTTCGTGATATTAAATGTAGAAATCAGGAAACGGATACACAGATTTCTTCTTGGAAACAATACACACTTGGGAGACTCTACACACATTAAACTAAAGCTAATGTTGCTCAGAACTCCACATTTGAGATTGCTTTCAGAGCCAGCTCATCAGCCAAACAAGAAATACAATCTAGTTTCCTCATAGAGTACTCACTCTTGACATACCCATGCCTCTGTCGGCTTCTTTTTCTCTTTGGTTCCTCTCTCTTCTCTCTTCCCTCCTTTCTCTCCTTTATTCGGCTTGGTTCATTATCCTCCCCCTCCTGCTAGAGGTCATAGTGTCAACCCCCTCACGGCGCCATGAAAGTCTCTGCTGGTGTTGGCTCACGACCAGACACAGGGTAGAGGGGCTATATAAGCTGGGGAGGCTAGGTCCAAGGACTCACGTTGAAGCTAAGAGCCAGGGGGAGCAGTACTCAGAATGTATCAGAAAGTAGACTGCCTGCCGTATTTTATTTGTGTGCAGGAAGCCTGCTCGAAGTGCTAGGGGTTTACAACATGTAAATTACATTAAGGATTGCCTTAGATGTATCCTTATATATTTTAAAACATACACAAAGCACACAAATAGACACATAGGTAATCCTTAATTTGTCATGTTCATGTATACGCATACAAACACGTCCAAATTGATGACAGAGAGAGAATGAATATGAGAGCCAACGTTCATTTTGGTTATTCGGGAGTAGGTTGCATCTCATTTTCTAAATTTATTCTTCCTCTCTGTTAACTTCTAGAAAGCTGAACTAGCTAAATTTGGATAGTGAACTACACTTTAGAAATATGTTTCAGAAGCTTTAGCACAGAAATCCTGCATCTTGATACTAAGTTCTTACCTCTAGGGAGCACACTGAATTTCTACCTTCAGGGTAACCCAAGATCATGGGCTCTAATTTAAAGACTTACCTCTGGGTGATGGTGGCATCTCCAGAGGGTTTACCATGTGGGCCGCAGAGGTCAGGATTCTTAGCCACACCTGCCAGCTTTGCACATCAAGGCAATTCACAAGAAAGGGCCTTATGGACGAGGTAGAAGGGTGGTCTATATGAACCAGGTTGAGCTAGAACAATGGTTCTCAACGTAGTTGAGACAAACAGCATCAGCATCACCTGGAAGCTTGTTAGAACTAAAAATGCTCAAGCACCAACCCAGCCCCTACTGGGGCAGAAACCCTATGGTGCAATCCAGCAGTCTGTGTTTTAACGAGCCCTCCAGGTGATTCTGATGTGTGTTCAAGTTTGAGAACCACTGTGGTAGAAGAAAACAAATCATGAGCAAGAGGGTTGTAGGACAGAGGAGAGAAAAACAAGGTACTAGCAGGGGAGAAGGAGTTGAATGAAGGAAGGGAATCCTGAATTGTGTTACTCCGATTGTCATCCCTTCTCTTCAGTTGTTTTAAAAGCACTAAATTGCATGTTTAAAATATAGCAATAAACAGAATGGGATGTGAGACCAAATGTTGAACTGAGGGCGAGAACAGTGTCAGGAGCAAATGGTAGAAGAAAAGGATTAACTCCAAACCAGTAGGAGCTGTCAGGAACGCAGCAAAGCACAGCAGTGGTAGATGAGCCAAAGAGGTAAATGGGTTGCTTCTGATAGTGTAGGAAAACTCTGATGCCGCTGACACTCAGTCCTGTACTATCATAAAAGAACAAGCAGCTCCAAGAATGGGAATAGGGTCAAGAGATGGGATATATTTATATTCCAAAGTTATCTGAGTGGGTGCTTGAAAGAAACAAGACATTACAGTAATCCAGGCCCTTGATATTTCAGCAGGAAGCACAGCTTACGAAATCACCTTCTTCCACATCCACAGCTCTCAACTATGTTTGGAATTTCTAATGCCAACATAAACCAATGGACCTATGAGTAAGTAGATACATCTAAATCTGAATAAAATGGTTTGCACGCTAGTTCTTGTCATAACTTGGACATATTGTGCTTGGAGACTTTATGATTATCAGTAACACAAAGTCTGTAAGGAGAGGAAACTAACTAGGACCGGTGGAGACCCATGTATTTGAGGTCAAGGATCTGGGGGAAGCCAATTTATCTGGATAGTGTGGCTTGGGGTGGTGGGGAAGGGTGAGGGGGTGGTCAGTCAGGTAGGAAGGCTTAGCAAGGCTCCACTGTAATGCAGGCCATTGCCTGAGTATCTAGTCGGACACGTGGACCAAAGCAGTGAGAAATTCACACAACAAATACCTGTGTTCAGCATCAGGCAAAGAGTGACCTGTCTGATCAGGCAAGTATCAGATCCATCTGCCTGCACCACAGGCCCAACTTCTTAACAGAGTAGTTCTCAACCTATTGTTTATGGAGACTTGCCTGATAGATGAAGACACTTGGTTCAAAATCCCTGCTCCTCCCCTACTTGCTCTGTGATTTGGGGCACATTGCATCATTCCACTGTGCCTTTTTCTTCATCTGTAAACTAGTACCTATTTTACAGTGCTAATGAGGCTGAAATGAGATTTGCGTTTCAAATTATCGACTCAGAGTCTGCAACGTAAAATGCTGGATACATTTCAGCTATCATTGTGAGAGGAAGTACACATTATGGTTTATTCCACCTTTTATGAGACTTTATGACCTTGGACAAGTCATTTAACTTACTATGCCTTAGTTTCCTCATAAATAAAATGAGATTAAGAATCGTACCTCCAACATATGTTGCTTTGAGAATGAGATTAATTAATGCATATAAAATGCTTAGTGCAGTACCTGGCACATAGTAAGTACTCATTAAATACAATTATAATTTCTCAAGGTTATGTGTAGTTCCCTGAACTCTTTATTGAGGTGTAATTGACATACAACAAACTACACATATTAAAGTTTATGAATTGATAGCATACGTATCCAAAATAGTCAAATTCATAAATGCAAAGAACAGAATGGTGGTTGCCAGGGAGTAGGGCAAGGTGGAAAAGAGAAATTGCTAATCAACAGGTATAAAATTTCAGTTATGCAAGATGACTAGGTTGTAGAGATCTGCTGTACATCATGTGCTGCATGCCTACAGATAATACTATATTGTACACTTAAAAATCTGTTAAGACGGTAATCTCCAGCCTATTCTCCAGGCAAACACTGATCTGCTTTCTGTTACTATAGATTAGTTTGCATTTTATACAGTTTTGTATGAATGGAGTCATTATAGTATGTACTCTTTTTTTCCTCTGGCTTATTTCACTCAGCATCTTTGAGATTCATCCATGCTGTTGCATTCTTATTGCTCAGTAGTATTCCATTGCATGGATATACCACCATTTGTGTATTCAAGTGTAAGTCTTTGTTATACATAGGCTTTCATTTCTTTTGAGAAAATACCTAAGAATGGAATTGACTGGGTCATATGATAGATGTATATTTAACTTGTTAAGAAACTGCCAAAACTATGGCACATCCATACAGTAGAACCACTCAGCAGTAAGATGATGAACAGTTGATATGCAAAAAAATAGATAAATCTCAAAATAATTATGCTGAGGGAAAAAGACTGACAGAAAATAGTGCATAGTATATGATTCTATTTTTATAATATAATATTCTTGGGAATGCAAAATAATTTACAGTGACAGAAGGGAATCAATAGTTGCCTGGGCATCAGGGGAGGGAGTCTGTAGGGACAAGAGGAAGAGACTAGGACTAAAGAATCTTCTGGGGCTGAAGTATATGTTAATTATCTTGATCATGGTGATGATTTCATGACTATATGAATATGTCAGGGGTATCAAATTGTACTTTTTGATACATACAATTTAGTTTTTATATCAATGATGCCTCAGTAGAGCTGTTAAAAATGTCATGAATAAGAATATTTTTTAGATACCCCCCAAAAATGTACAACATGATTAATATAATTAACACTGCAGTATGTTACATATGAATGTTGTTAAGAGAGTAAATCCTGAGTGTTCTTGTTGCAAGGAAAAGATTTTTTCCTTGTATTCTATATCTGTATGAGATGATAGATGATCATTAAACTTATTGTGGTAATCATTTCATGATGTACATAAGTCAAGCTATTATGCTGTGTATCTTAAACTTATATAGTGCGGTATGGCAATTATAGTTCAATAAAACTGGATGAAAAAAAAAGGAAAAAAACTGCCAAACTGTTTTCCAAGGAAACTGTATCATTTTTACATTCCTAGCAGCAATGAATAAGAGTTTCAGCTGTCTTGCATCCTTGGCAATATTCCTAACCACTGAATTGTACACTTTGAAGGGTTATGTTATGTAAATTATATCTCAATTTTTTAAAAAATAATTTTTCTATAGCAAATAGCCATGGAAAACAGAGATCGTGCTTTCCTCCTGCGATGAGTGCCCATTATCAGTGATAAATTCAGGATTCCTCTCTTGTGATGTACCTACCCCATTGCATGGGCAGGTATCTTCTTAGCCCTCTTTGCATCCCCTTGTGGGAAATGGGGCTCAGGGAACTGGTACAAATGCAGATCCTCCAGTAGATGCTCTTGGTGGTGGTTAATAAACTGTCTTTGTCTCTGACCCTGGAGTCTTTTGCCGGCATCTCTGAAACTGTGACTGATTAACTTGTTAACTTGTCCATAGGGTAAAATCTCAGACTCTTCAAAGTTCTTGACAAGGACCATAAAATTAATTTAGTTCAACTTTCTCATTTTACATATTTCAAAGCTAAATCACATAGCTCTGTATTTTATTTCAAGAAAGACAAGCAAGAAGAAATCAATAGGAAGAAAAAAATTGGTTTCTTTATGGAATGGGTTTATCAGCCCTTGACAACTTGGTCCTTAATTTGTTAGCATTTGTCATGCCATATTTCTTTTTATTTGTTAGACTCATATTAAAGTACTATTTTAAATACACGACTCCAAAGAGGATTCTCTGACCTTTTCTTGGTGGTATTTGCTGACCTAAAACCTTCTTCTTCTACTTTTAATAGCATCTTTGAAGGACTAAAGAGAGAAGAGATCTATAATGAAGATTCATGGGTGCATGTAGAGATTTGTGATCAATTTATCCTTGGTTATCAGGAAAATGGTGGTACTATGAAAAATAATTAGAATGCATTGAATGTTTCTTGAAATGTGTCATAGCTTCAGGATAACTTTTATAAGTATCTGCTAAGTGATAAAGTATTTGGTAATGAGTTGGGTTATTTCACTATTTCTGTATCCTGGTTTTTATATTTCACTAGGGATTGTTCTAGTTCTTGGCAAACAATTCATGTATAGTTTGGTTTTTGAAAAACTGCCCTTGGATTTCAGAGTTTTTAGGTATAGCCTTGTGTTCATTGATGGCTTAGCTTATAATATCTTATCAAGACTTACTTTGAATTTGTATAACACACTCAGCAAGGTCATGACCATCATATTAAGACAAAAAATTAACACAGTTCTGCTGAATTTTTTTCTGCAAATATAAATAGCGTTTTATAAAGTTTTTTTAATATCTACATGGAATGAATTTTAAGACTCTAGGCAAAAAAACTAAATAGATGAATAAATTGTTTTTAAAATAATAAGCTCTAATACTTTATGCCATAGTACTAATTAGGCACTATTCTGGAGCTTAATATATTCCTTTATCTTAGTTGGGTCACCATGGGTCTAGCTGAATTTGCTCCCTCAAAACTGCATTTCCTCTGTAATAGTATTTAGCACATCTTATTGTATTTGCTTGTTTATATTGCTTCCCCTCCTCCAGACTGCAAACTCCTCAAGGACAAGAAATGTATTTGTCTTTCCAGCTCTAAGACCCACGCTCACGCCTGGAACAGAGTAGGTGTCCAGAAATGAATATTGATTCCGCAGACAGATCAGAGCTTTAGAAAGGTAATGCACAGTCAAGTAGATTTTGCCAAAAATTCATTTTTTTAATGGAACGTTTCATAAATTTGCGTGTTATCCTTGCACGGGGGCCTTGCTAATCTTCTCCGTATCCTTCCAATTTTAATATATATGCTGCTGAAGCAAGCACAAAAATCCAATCTTAAAATTTAAATTAGATGATATATATTTAGAGGGACCTTTCTTTTATTCATATACATAGAAACCTGAAATAATAACTGTTAATGGGCTGAATTGTATCCTCCCCAAATTCATATATTGAAGTCTTAACCCCTGGTATCTCAGACTATAACTGTCTTTGAAGATAAGGTCTTTAAGGAGGTAGGTAAGATGAAATGAGGTCATTAGGATGGGCCCTAATCCAATATGACCCATGTTTTTATAAGAAGAGATTAGGACAGAGAAATACAGAGGGAAGACCATGTGAAGACACAGGGAGAAAAAGGCTCTCTTCCAGCAGAGGAGAGAGGCCAGAGAGGAAACCAACCCTACCAACACTTTGATCTCAGATTTCTCGCCTCCAGAATTGTGAGAAAATGCATTTCCATTTAAACCACCCGTCTGTGGCACTTTGTTATGGCAGCCCTAGCAACTAACATAAAAACTAGCAAACTGATACAATCAAAGGTTGTTTTGGTAAATATGGAATTAAAAAAAAATAAAGACATCTCATAGGCCTGTGGGAATATTTATATCCATTACATTAGAGCTTCTCCTCTACAGAAAATATAACTTTATGTAACTCAATATTTATTCTAGAATCTTTCTTTATGCAAACTTACACACACACTGACAATTCCTTATTCTCTGGCTCTCCGCTGTCTAGGTTTCATGGTTCTTTTTTTTTTTTTTTTTTAACAGCATAATCCCTCAGTCCCTGAGTAGACTCACAGTAGAAGTAGCAATTTATTTCCCCATCACATGTCTTTTATTCTGTAAAGCATCTTCTAACTTCTGTGTAACCAGGGGCTGTCATCTGCTTCTCCTGCGCGAACTAACTTACTAGCACAATCAGTGAGCCAGGAAATGTATCTTAGAAAACTATGAATGATGAAAGGAATTGGTAGATTCACAAAGAGAAAAGTTAGTTCTCTCATGAAATCTTATTATTCCTTGGGTTGAATTTTGGAATCAGAATTGACTTAATTTTATCACAGGAAAGGCCCTTGTCCAGTCTTTTCAAAGGAGGTAGTTGTTTTATGATGTGATTTTTTTTTGAGAAAAATTACAAGGAATGAATAGAAATAGTCACAACTTTCCTCAAAACAAGATAATGTGTTACAATCTTTCAAAGTTAGTGTATTTCCAGCAAGATATACCCAACTCTGGAGACCCATGTAGATAGCTGCTTTGACAAAATAACAAAACCCATTAGCTGATTTCTCAGAAGAATAATATTTCTAGCCATAGCAGAATATTCATAGGCCATCAAATTTAGTTTGAGAGTACATCCCTGGGATTCCATAAGGACACAAATTAATTCTCAAGAGTAATCTATTTCACGATGAACTTCAAATTATGTACTTCCAAACATACAGTTATCTTTTTTATGAAGACATAGATAGAAATATTTTCTGACTAAACAGTAGACAATGGCTCAACTTGAGATTTCCTCTTTTTAGGATAAAAATTATGGGAAACATGGACATTTTTATCGCTGGAATTATCGACCAAATGAAAGACTAAACATTCAGTGACTTCAAGTAAGATCAATTCACTTGGAAGAGCTGAGTATAAAGTGCCAGATAACCAGCTGAAATGTGAAAACAAAATCAGGGGAATTCATGAGTGTGTTGTTTTTGTTGGCTGTTGTTATTGTGTTAATGATCACATTCAATCGATCAAATCAATTGTTGATTTCTTTTTCATCAAGATGCCAGTAGGTGCTTCTTGGTTGACTGAGGACCAGGTCAGAGGAAAACTGCTCTGCTCTTAGTCTTATCTAGTTCATTTTTCCTTTCTAATGGGGGAAAACAGATGGAGTCAATTATTTTTTTTGCAAAATCTCCCTAGTCCCCATTTTCCCACTAGGCTTTCCTGCTAAAACTGACAAGAAGAGAGTAGTGACTTGAAGAGCACAATTATTTGACTTCATCAACCCCAAAGCCTTTTATCTCCATGCCATGTTAGCTGAATCTTCCCATGGTCATACCCTAGTTTGTACAAAATTTAGCACACAAACCATCTACTTCAGAATCACTTGTGGAGAACTTGTTTATAATGCAGATTCCTCATGCCCCCCACCCCAGTGATTCTGATTCAGTACGTCTAAAGTGGAATTCAATAATATTCAATTCCATAAAGCCCCTACGTGATTCTTATGCAAGTGAAATGTTGACCACACTTTTAGGGACACAGCTCTAGACAGGAGTGTATCAGAGTAGGGGAGAGTTGAGAGAGTTCTCATTTGAAATCTTCTGTTTTCCTTCTGAAATAAGTGAGTTTGTCTTTTTTCCCAACCCTAATCCCATTGGCACACTTCTATACATCTTTCATATCCAGACCAAAGAAAAGCCTTTTATGGTAACTTCTCCCCACCCAGTTGATCAATCTTATTTTAAGTCACTAGGGTATCTCATGCATGTCCTTATCATGGTACCTATCACACACTGTAACAATTATGGCTCTCTCCTTCAATCTTGGTGTTCCTCAGGATTTTGTTGTTTATCTTCCTCTTTCCTTATTTTTTACACATTCCCTGGGCAATATCATCCATGCTTATGGCTTCAACTATCATCCATAAAACTGATGACTTTGAAATTAGTAGCTCTAGCCCATGTAACTCTCCTAACCTCCAGATCCATACTTCCATTGGTCTACTGGGCATCTCTACTTGACTGTTTATAGTTATCCCAGTCTCAGTGTCAAACACTGAATTTATTTTCTTCCTGTGTTCCCAACCTCTCCTTCAAACCTGCTCCTCCCTTCTATTCTTCTGAATGGCACCACCATTCAGTTGTGTACTCACGTATTCAATTGTTGAAGGCAGAAATTAAGCAGTCATTCTATATTCCTTCCCTCGCCTACCCTCATTCAGTACTGTCAGATCTTCTAAGATAGTTCTCAAATCTCTATTCTCCACTCCCCTGCTATTACCACATTGGATAAAAGCCAGTTTATTATAATATATGGTACAGCCAAGAGTAAATAAAGATATTACTTGGTAAAAAGCAAATAAGTATATACATTGATTCTTCAAAAGTCTTCCACATGTATTCCATTTCTAAAGATGTTGAAAAGATAATTAGAAAGAGGGAAGTATAGAGTAATATGTTTAGCCAAATGCTCATCTTTCACAGCACAGAGTACATAAATAAATGTCTAAGAACAATACACTAAGAAATGGAAGAGCAATATGCTAAAAATACCACAGGGATACAATTAGCCAAATCCAGAATGTGGGAAATTCCTTGGTGAAAGTGACCTGGATTATTAAGAAAAAGTAAATGGCGTGTGAAAATGGGATAAGGAAATTATTATAGATTATTAGAGATTGAAGAAACAGGTCAACACAATGCAATATGTAGATGTCATTTGGATACTAATTCAAATAAACAAGATATTTTGGGGGCAATTGGGAAAATTTGAACACAGATTGGGTATTGAATGGTATTAAGTAATTATAATAAAAGTATTGGGGTTACGTTCTTAGAATTTGCCTCAGCTTTTAGAGATACATACTAAAGTATTTATGGATAAAAAGATATGATTTGAAATATTGTTTTAAAATACTCTGGGTCAAACCATATACAAAAATTAACTCAAAATGGATCATGAACCTAAATGTGAAAACCTAAAACTATAAAAATGCTAGAAGGAAGAAAACATAGGAAAAATATTTTAAATCTTGGGTTTGGCAAAGATTTCTTAGCTATGATACCCAAAACACAATACATAAAACAACAAACTGATAAATTGGACTTCATCAAAATAAAAAACTTTTGCTATTCAAATGATACTGCCAGGAGAATAAAGGGACAAACCAAAAACTGAGAGAAAATCGTTGCAAAGCATATATTTGATAACGATTGTATACAGAGTATATAAAGAACTCCTAAAATTCAATAAGTAGGCAACCTGCTAATAAAATGGGTGTGAGAAAAGAGCACAACAGATCTTGTTGTTCACTCCTCATACATCTCAAAGATAACTTGGAACCATTACAGATCACTGGACAACCTCTGGGAATGTGGTATTTGGATGGTTCTTTATGTTAAGGATTGAGGATTTTATTATGTATACCTGGAGCAATGGACAATATTATACTATCTTGTCATGATTGCTTTGCACAAAAATCGAGTTGATCGTGTGCACCTGACTTCATTGTTGGCGTCCTGAGTTCTGGTTGCCATAGCTGGTTGCATCATATGGCTGGACACATGCCATAACAGGCTGTGTCCATGTGCCCAGTTCTGCATAAAAGCCTTGGACTCGAAGACTTGAATGGGCTTCCCTGCACAGAGTCTTCATATATGACCCTGTAGCTCACAGCCAGAGAAAAAGTATGTCCTGTGTGATTCCAGATGGGAAAGATGGAAGCCTGTGCCCAACCACTCTAGACTCCACCCAGTAGATATCTTGTTCCGGTTGTTCGTGCTTTCTTTACTTGTTCTGAACAACTGTTAGCGAAGAGCAAAACCTGTTGCTGAGTACTGTGAGCCCTTCTAGTAAATTAGCAAACATGAGGGTGGTCTTGAGACCCTTGAGATGATAGGAAAATAATTTGAACCGAAACTTCACCAAAGAAAATATGAATGGTTAATCAGGATATTAAGAGCTGCTTAATAACATTAGTCATCTGGTGAATGCAAAATAAACCACAGTGAGATATTGTTTTGTACCTCTTGGAATGACCAAAACTAAAAAGACCGATCAGTACAGGCACAAGGAGGTAGAGGAATTGAAACTCCCATACACTGTATAAATACGAAATGGTACAAGCATCTTGGGAAAACAGTTTGACAGTTTCTTAAAGTTATATACGTGCCTACCATACATGTCAACCATCCCACTCCTACATATTTACCCAAGGGAAAGAAAGCATGTTTTCATACAAAGACTTACACATGAATGTTCATAACAGCTTTATTTGTCATAGGTCAAAACCGGGAACAATCCAAATGTCCATCAAGAAGTGAATGGATACACTAATTGTGTATTCATCTATTCCATGGATAACTACTTGGCAACCAAAATAAAAGAACTGTGGCTCCACACAATATGGATAAATCTCAAAATAATTATACTGAGTGAAAGAAGTCAGACAAAAAGAATACATATTTTATGATCCCATTTATTTAGAACAATAGAAAATGTCAACTAGAGTGTCAAAAGCAGATCAGTGGTTTCCAGATTGGGGGAGGGGTTTGGGGAGAGGCAGAGAGTAGGAGAAAACATTTTGGGGTCAGGATGTGTTCATTACTTTGACTGTGGTGATGGTTTTACAGTCAAAGTTTTGAAACTTGCCTAATTGCAAACTTGAAATATGTGCAATTCATTGTTTGTCAACTATATAAAAAATATAAAACTAACAAATGCCATTTAGGAAAAGGTTACCCAGTGTTACAGATTCCACCTTATCTCCCATGTTTCCAGCAACCTTAGTTGTTTCATTTGCAAACAGCAGAGCAAAAGCACATTTTTCCAGGCATTGAAAAAGGTACAGAGAAGCTAAAAGTTACACTTGGCCTCTGCCCCATGGACTGGTTAGCTAGGGAGCTAAAACCTAAAACAATGAGAAACTCTAGGAAAAAAAGAGAAGAAAGGGTTTTAGATGAAGCAATATTGGCAAAATGTTCATAATTTCTGTAGCTGAATGATGGGTACATGGGATTTTTAAAAATAGAAAACATGTTATTAGCCTAGCATGTAGGCTAATAACAGAAGAATTAAAACCCCAAATATTAAAAAATGGTTGCCTACTGGGAATGGAACTGTGGGGAAAAGGGGCAGTCATTCTTCACTGACTGAATTTGCACCTAGTTTATATATTGCTTTGTTAAAAATAAAAACAACTTTGCAAAAAGTCAACATCAGATCTATGTAAAAAAAAAAAAAAAAAGTGTTCTTCCCCTATGTGAAGTCACTAAGTTGTTTAAATCAGTTAATGATTCATGCAGTAAATTTAGCCATTTTGATGATCACTTGAGTTTTGAAAGCTGAAGTTTTTGAAAAGTTCTGATTTATTCTTATTTGTACAGTTTTGGTAGAAGAAAAGGATTCTAAATTTGGAGATTATAAGTACTCAGATATTTGAAAGCTGTTAGGTTTTATTTAAGAATATATAATTTTGGTAAGGCTTTATGAGATGAAAAGAATTGTTGACACGCTGCTTATACATATCAAATGTCTTGTACTTCCAGTTGAGAGGTAGGTATTTTTATTATATTCTACATCACTATTATCCTTCTTTGTATAATGGGGAGAAAAATTTCAGGAATAGGGGAGAATTCAAGAAAGGAAAAAGAGTATCTCCATGCCTCCTTCCCTCATCACTTGACTTTGGGAGAATCTTGGACCACCATAAGGGAAAATTTTTTTAAATATGTATTTTTTACATATTTTAAGATATGTTTTTTTAAAAGTCTATAAATCAGGGAAATTTGGGGTTCTGAGGATTCAGAAAAAGGGTTCTGAATTCATAGTGAATTTGAAACAATTGCTCCAAATGTACCCCGAGTAAAGGAATTCGTTGCTGATAAACCTAAGAAGGTAAGAACACAGGAAATGCCATATTGGATCAAATCAGCGACTCTCTCCAAGATACCAAGGGATCTTTTGGTGGAGGAGCCCTGTGCTTTCCTTCCAAAGCAATAACCTCAAAATATTTATGAAAACACCCCAAATATCCTAAAACATCTTTTCATATCTCATTAGGGATCTACAGTTGGTGAATTTCTTAATTCTTCCTTTGACTGATTGATAGTAGAATCTGTGCAGGAGAGTTAAGGGTACAAACTGAAGTCAAACAAACTTGGGTTAGAATCTTAGATCCTGGACAAGTAATTTCTCTGAGCCTTGTTCTCATCATCTGTAAAATGCAAATAACTAAAGTAGCTCCTTCACAAGTTCGCTGTGAGTATTCAATGAAAAAAATTGATGTAAATCATTTAGCATAGGGCCAATCAATCTGTAGTAAGTCATTGTTATTTTGGATTTTCAGCCTGTACATTTTCTTAATGTTAGTTATCAGTTCCATTCTATTAATTAAAAGAAAACTCCTTTTTCACAATAAAGGCTGAGCTTTAAACAGGTGAAATAGTCAGTCACCTCCATGGGTTGATTTTAAGAGGATCAGGAAGATTCCAACCCCCTCATTTCCCCTCCTCCCACATAAATACAGCATACTCTACTACACACTTTCATTCCACCAACAGAGCTCCATTTCTTTGTTGACTTTGATCCAAAGTCAAATAAAAATTCAGATATCACCAGGGTGGGTACTTGTGTACATTCAAACAACAGATTGAAGACAGATGAAATTTAAAAAAAATGTTTTAAAAGATGTCCACCGGAAAAAAAGATTGAATGAAGAATCTGAGGTTAATTTTGATTCTCTAGGGGAGATTAGAAAAGTCACTGAATGATGGAGAGTGGGACAAGGGGTACTAGGAACTACCAGGGAAACGGAACTCTCCTGTCCTCTACATGTGGCTAGGGAAAGTATTTAGTGGAGAGCACTTTTCCCCAAGATAAGAATCACCTGCCTCATTCATTAAACAAACAGACTCACAAGGCCTTGCCCTGGAATTTGGTAAATTTTGGGTGGGGTTAAGGAATCTGAAGGGTTAATAAGCACTCAGGGGATTCTTAAGATCTGACAAGTTTGAAAAAAGCTGGAGAGTTTAGGAGTCCTGGCTTTGGAATCAGACAATAACCTGAGTTCAAATCTTAGCTCCCCTCCTTATGGATGACTGACCATGAAGTTAATTAACCACCCTTAACCTTGGTTTCCATCTCCATAAAATGTTTGGGGATTAAATAATGTGTATAAGGCATTTGTCTCATGGTAGACACTGAAAAAAAATAACTAGCACTATTATTATGAACTGTCTTTCGTTTCAATTCATTTTTACTTATATATGAATCCTTGGAATCTCATGGGCAAGGTGCCAAAGTGGCCAATGATTTCCTGGAACTTTTTGTTCGCTTTCTAACTTGTCCTTATCTTTGAAGCCAGCGTTAGAGAAATTAGCATTGTTATTGTCATTAGCTGTTGTGGGTCACCTTTTATATCTTTGTGCCTTATCATGTAAATTAGGCATTCAGAGGATTTCTATTCAAACCCTTTACCATAGACACTGATGTGACCTGTCCCTGGAAAGTTGATTTGCCTCAGAGTTACAGGGTTTTCAGACTTTAGCCTTCTCTCTGAGTTCCAACAACACTCGACTTTGAGTTACAATTTAAGCAAGGCGTTCAAAGAGCTTTAGAGATTGACTTCCAGGTTAGAAGAGGGGAGGGTGTCAGAGAAACAGAAATGGACAGACAGAGGAAGACAATGCAGGGAAAACATCAAAGACACACAGACAGTAAAAAGGAAAAGACCGTGAAAAAAGAGACAGAAAGGCAGGTTGACAGTGCCAGATAGAGGACGGGGAAGGATAAGGAGACACAGAGAAAGACAAAGATAGAGAAAGTAGCAGAGAGAGGGAGCTAGACCTGGGGACAGAGACAGACAAGGGCAGATAGAAAGAAAAAGAGGTCGAGACATGGGCTGGGAGGAAAGCTTCTCTGCTATTGATAAAAGTAGGTTTCTATGGAAATTCCCCAGAAGTTGAAGAAGGGGAAATTCACTTAACACAGTTTTTAAGTAATTACTATGGGAAAGGCACTGCTCAACATGGTGTGGAATACAAGCTTTTCAGCCCCTAGGTGGGGGAAGAGTGTGATAAGGGGCAAAAGGTGACAAGCAACACTAAGAAGTTAAGTGCTTCTTAGTTCAGTGAAGGAAAGAATGCATTAAATTGGAGGACGGAGATGGTAGCATTGGAGCTGGACCCTGAAGGGTGAATAAGGATTTAACAGATGGAGGAGGAAGAAGTTTTCAAACAATGGGAAGGACATTAGTAAAAACTTTGAGCAAGGGAAACCAGAGACGTGCTCAGGAGAAAAGGAATGGCATGATTTGGCTAAAGTTTAAGTTACAAGTAGTAGAATAGTGGAGGAAAGCTTAAAAATCATTTCTTGTCCAGGAAGAGGGGTTGACAGTAAAATTGTGGAGCAAGGGAGGGTTTGTATACAGTGGAGTAAGAAGTCTAGCGAGGAAGCATCAGGAGGAGGGGAACTGGAAGCTGGAGGCCAGGAAGTGAAGCTGTGAAGGATACTGTTACTACTGTGTATTGCAAGAGGTGAGTCCTATCTACTGTCCCCGGAACATCCCTTCCTCTCTGCTCTGTCGAGTCCTAGTCATTACTGCTTAAATCAGTAAAGGTCTAAAGCCTTGACTGAAGGTAAAGGATAAAGTCAAGGCAGACACTGAAGACCACCCGTAGGTTTCTAATTGGAAGGATGGTAATGCCATTACCAGGAATTGATTTGGAGGAGATAGGTTTCGTTTTTGATATGTAGTGATAGATATGTTAGTGCAACATCTAGGTGATGTCCAGGAGGTGACTGGATTGTGGAGCTGCGGATTTGGAAAGTTTGGTGCTGTAAAGCCTAGAGGTAGATTATGATGTGTTCCAGGAGAGAGACTGAAATAGGGTCTGTGGGGAGAGTTCTTAAGTACTTCTGTCTACTGAAAAAAAATGTGCAACCTAAAAGTTGAGAATTATGTTTTATTCGGCGAACTTTCTGAAGACTTCAAGCTTGGTAGGCACCTCTCAGATCACTATGAGGGACTGCTCCGAAGAGGTAAGGGAGGATCCAGAATATATAGGAGTTTTGCAGCAAAGATCAGGTAGTTGGAACATCAAAAGTTTACTGTTAATTAAAGAAAACCAGGAATCTCAAGTTAATGAATTTAGCGCTTTTCTATGTATGGGAAGTTGCAAGAGTCTGGGCTCATTGAATTAATTCCTTTGACATGCACCTTAGCTGTCTAGGGCCAGTATCCTGTTCTTTCCCATCCTAAGTCCCCTCTGGGTGCACCATTGAGGGTGGCTGCAGTGGCTGAGGGCTTGCCAGTGGGCAGTCCCTTTGTCTCCATCCTGAGATCCCTCAGGGCTCACCATAGCTGTAGTGGCTTGATGGCTGCAGTATCCTTTGTTTACTGACACGACAGGCAACATTGTTCATTCACACTTCCTTTTAGCCCTGAGTTCCTTTTTAGTTAGACTCTGGAACCCAGTGTCAAGGTATCGTGGCTCTCAGTGGTAGATTTAAGTTAGTTTCACCCTTCTGTTTGATTGTCACCTCCACCCCTAAGACACGCTCCAGACCCAGAGGAAGAAGAGAAAGAATGAATAGACAGTCATAAGTTATAGGCAGTGGGATGGGATGAAATGTTCTCTTTTTCCGGGTGAGGATGGCACCTGCCTACCTAGATGGGTTACTCCAGCTGATGCGCACAAAGTAATAGCAGATAGTGTGAGAATACATGTGGCAAAGTGAGATGGCTCTGTGTCTATTCAGGCTGTCCTACTTTGCTCCTTGATCTAGGGACAGGGTATTCGGCTGATTTTCACAGAACTGAGAGGACCAGCTGAAATGTGTGAGGACAGAACCCTCCTGTCTCCATGTGGGTCCTTGCTTCTTCTTTAAGGACTCCTTAGCCCTCAGCCCTTCATGCTGCAGGGTAGGAGGGTGATTTGCTATGAATAAAAAGGGGGTGGCCAGATGTAGAGACACTTGGCTATCTCAGGACCTGTAATCATCTACCTCTCGCTGTGGCATCTTTGAATTCCCTCCTCTCTCCCATAGCATTGCAAATATTTGCTTTCCTCCATCCCCAAATCCTGTACGGCTTAACGCCAACTACATTCAGTGTAAAGTATCCCTTAAGCACTTAAAGAACTATGTGTAGCTTTGTCCTTTAAAACACGTAATAAAATATAATTCTCAAAACAAAGCAAAATAAAACAAAAAAGCCCACACAGACTCCAACAATGAGGAACAGGTGCCTAGGTCTTCTCTAAGTAATCTCTTTCACTCTGCCAGCTACTGGGTATGCCTTGAAGTGATTAATCTAGTGCAGCAGAGCTCAACTATTAAAATACATCTGAATGACCTAGGAGAGCCCTTTAAACATACAGATGCTCAGGCCCACCTTATGATTATAATTTCTTTGGTTTTGGAGGTAGGACCCAGAAATATGTATGTTTAACAAGCTTCCTGAGTGATCCTCATTCACATAAAATGTGTTAACAGCAAATTAAGCTATTTCCGTCTTGGCCTTTGACTACGCTAGTTGGGTCCTACAGGCCTTAGGTCCTATTCCCTAACTGTATTAGCATCAAAGATCAATTTGGTGAGCATGAGATTCACAAAGGGGAACAGGTGAAAATGCATATTCTCATTCCCCATCCCATGGCTACTTGATCTGCATCTCTGAGAACAGGGCCTTGGAATTGGCATTTTACAAATGCCACAGTTACTTGTAAACCACACTTTGAGAAATACTGGTGTAAGTCTGGGAAGTTCAAGTTGGCTCCTGTTGGCTGGAGCGATGTGGTTTGGGGGACAGTGGAAAAAAGAGGTGGATCTGATCAGCTGTTGAGTCACTGCAGTTCAATGGACCAAAAAGTCATGGTTGGAGTCTCAGCTTCGGTAATGTACTGAGCTGTGGCTACAGTCTAGGCAAGTGAGGCCAAATGACAGCTGTAGAAGACCGCTAATTAATTAAACTTGGTCTAAGGTCAGGCCACCAACTGGCAGACACAAGTTCTTTTTTAAGTTGGAGATTGTGGAGGAGAGGAATAGGAGAGATCTGAAATATAAGAAGTTTTCCTTCGACTTCTCAAACCCCTTTTCTTGTTTATTTCTCTCAGGGCTTAAGTAGTTTTCTCTGAAACAGTATCAGAATTGACTCATGAATTATTATTCATTGTTAAATTATGTTAGGAATGCATTTGAAATGCAGGAACAAGGTGTACCATGTAAACGCTGTTTGAAAAGTCACTTGGATTTTTTTTTTTTAAGTGAGGGAGGAATATTTTTTCAGTGATATTTGAAAAATGAAGGAAATGTTTATATTTCTCATATTGTGTATTTTGCAAAACCATCTCCTGATTTTCTGTTAAGTGTCCTTCAACTGTGAAAAGCCACGTAAGGTAGGGCTGGTTGCTTTTCTGTTAATGCCGGAGCCAGAGGGTATAGCTCCTACTGGCAGTTAAACCGGGTTTGAGATTTTACATGTACTGTGATTTTCTGTTGTGATTTAAGCCTTTGACTGTTACATATTACTCAGAGTACTGTCTCCTCTTCCAGTCAACTAAATGGTAGGCTTCCTGAGGGTAGGCATCTTGTCTCAGACTTCTTTATAGCCTCTATCTAGCACAGGATCATGCTCATAGCAGGCTCTCAACAAAGACTGAACTTTTCATTCTTTTCTATGACTGAGTAGTATTCCATTGTATCTGTCTACCACATTTTCTTTATTGATCTGTCAATGGATGCTTAGGTTGCTGCCATTTTCAGCAACATGGATGGACTTGGAGGGTATTATGCTAAGTGAAATTAGACAGAGAAAGACAAATACTGTATGATATCACTTATATGTGGAATCTAAGAAATACAACAAACCAGTAAATATAACAAAAAAAGAAGCAGACTCACAGATATAGAGCACAAACTAGTGTTTACCAGTGGGGAGAGGGAAGCAGAGAGGGGCAATAAAGGGGTTGAGGAGTAGGAGATACAGACTATTAGGTATAAAATAAACTACAAAGATATATTGTATAACATAGGGGCTATAGCCAAAACTTTACAATAACTATAAATGGAATATAACCTTTAAAAATTGTGAATCACTATTTTGCACACTTGTAACTTATATAATATTGTGCATCAATTATACTTCAATTAAAAAAAAAAACTGAACTCACATGAGAACACTGAGATGGGGATGACAGGATTGTACATGTCCACTCCTCCCATGCCAAGCTGTAGTTCCAAGACACAGAGCAGCGTGGGATGAGTGATGGGACAGCTTTGGCAAATCTGTTCCACCACTTACTATTTATATGATATGCACCTTAAGCTGTGATATTTAGAGTTAATGATAGATGAACCATTATTAGTAAAATGGGTAGAGGACTAAGAAAATTAGCTGGTCCCATTCCCAAGAGTTGAAGAGAAGGAATCGTCCTTATGCTTTGTAATAATGAAACTTGTGACTCTAAGTCCCAGTGTATGAGTCATAGAAGCTTGAATGAATCTGCTCACTGCCACAATATCTGTGCAGACATGAAGTATCTGCTACTCACCTCTATACATTTTATTTCAGGTGAATCTGTGCAGAAGCATACCAGGAGTAAGGAGGAGTTGTCCCCTGTGGAGACAACTGGGCACAGAGGTAGAGCCATTCTTTGTAAAGGAGAGGATTTGACTTTACAAATAGTGAAATTTCATAAAAAGCAGACATGTTAGCCTTTTTTGCCTTCTCGCTGACACTTCCACTTAACTAAAGCTGCCACGAGAGGAAACAAGATAACTCTGTTGTGAAAAACACATTTTCCTGTAGCTACAATCATAAATCTGAAATACAAATGGTGATGGTAGCCACCACTTGTATGAAAAAGAAAAATGCAGTGGTTGCCTTCCTAAGACTTTTAAAAAACAGAAAGCATTATGCAAATTAGTTGAGACAATTAGGTATTTAATAAAGAGTTTGGTTTCATTCAACTCTCTGAATATTTCTCAGAAATCTTATCAAATATCTACTTCCCTCTTGGATTCTAGGTCTTCTCTGCTAAAATGCTCCTTAGGTGAACCCAGCTCCACTCACAGATGTCAGAACCAGGCTTTGGTTGAACTGACAGGAGGGGTTAGAGAGGGAGAGAATGGGGCTGCGGACCTAGATAGATTCGCAGGGAGGCAGGCAGTCTGAAAAGTTCCTGGCAGCAGGCATTAGGAAAAGGTCTAGACAGTTAAACAGAGCCCAGATGGTATGTTGAGATCCAGACAGGCCAATAATTGGCATAAGAGGGGTCTTGTAGCAGATGGCAAGGAACAAGTCGTGAAGATAAGGTTTAATGCAGACAGAACCTAATCACAAACAAAGACCGATTCTAGACGTGAATTCTAGGTTAGGTACGAAGCTAAGATGGGTTACAATAAAGCAGGAGGTAGGAATGAGATCTAAAACAGACAGCAGTACTGATCATTGAGGTTATGGTTCCAGAACTGAAGCTGAAGTTGAACCCATGGGCAGAAACAAAATGGCTTCAGCTCCTGGGACTGGTTAGCAGTTGGTGCTCTGAGCTAGATACTAAGATCAGTATATTCTTGTGATAACACTATTTAGATAGATGCCAGCTGCCATTCCTCAAAACAAAGGAAAATTGAATCTTTATATCCTTCTGAATATTACAACTTGCTTATACAAGCTCATCTTAAAATGTCTTCTGTTCCATAGTCACTCCACAAACATGTATTAAATTACTATATTTCAGATGCTGTGGAATACTGAAATGAATAAAACACCACCATTGGCTTTAGAAAACGTATAGGTTCATGAAGGAGCAAGCACCTATGATGATTAAATATGGCATGCTAAAAGCACAAGGAATAGAGATAACTTTCATTAAGTCATTCAATCAACCAGATGTATTGAGTGCCTTCTATTTTGCAGTCACTAGTCTAGGAACACAGGATTGCCCTGAGCCTAGACTTGTGGTGTCATGAAAACCTTCCAAGAGAAGGTGACGCTTGATCTGAATTTTGTAAGAGGTAGCCAAGGTAAAAGGATGTGGCATTCTCCCCTTCCTGATACAAATAGAACCCTGAATTTTTTGAGGCAGTCTTGTGTCTAGTTAAAAACTGCTTACCCATTCATACACTGTTCTAGGTATGAGTGCCCATGTAAATG
This sequence comes from Camelus ferus, assembly GCF_009834535.1. Lineage (NCBI taxonomy): Eukaryota > Metazoa > Chordata > Mammalia > Artiodactyla > Camelidae > Camelus > Camelus ferus. The sequence continues at coordinate 62,486,518 of NC_045732.1, read as the reverse complement.
AAAACCTCTTGGACAAGCTTTGTTGAAAATCATTTTTTTCCCCAATGAAAACAAACTTAACTCAAGGTTCTTTACCCTTCCTTTCCTTCATGCTTGGAATGCAGATATGAAACCTAGAGATGGAATCATCATCTTGCAGCCATGAATGCAAGAGCCTCCTTTTAATAATGGTAAAATAAAAAGATAGAAGGAGTCTTGGTCCCTGATGATATCAGGCAACTTCTATCTCCTTTGGACTTTTGTTGAAGCCATCATAGTCGCTTTTCGATTATGTACTGTTAAACACAATTATAAGTAATAAAAAGAGTCCTAGAGTTTGATCGTAGAGAGTTCAAGAGAGACTTCCCAAGTATAGGAAGCAATGGCATGTACAAAGGCATAGCGTGAATAGCATTCAAGATGAAGAAATTGTAAGGAGACCAAACTGGTTGGAGTTATGAAGGGAAAGTGGCCAGAGATGAAGTAGGAGAGATAAGGAAATACCAGTTCCTTGTAACCCATGATGAGGAGTGTGGGCTTTTGTTGTAAAGGCAGTGGAGAGTGTCTTGTGGATTTTTAAATGACTTAACATTTGCATTTTAGAGAGCACATTTTTTTAGAAGATTCAGGAACATTTAGGAGAGGACAGGCTGATGGTAGGCAAACTAGAAAGGAGATTTACAATCATCCAGGTGATTAAAAACTTAAACTAAGGTAGTAGAAATGGGAATTGATAGACCAGATTGGAGTTACTAACCATAGGTCTCTAGAAGAGATTCAAAATATATCAAGGAGGTAGAATAAACATAGATTAGATGTGTGAATTTGAAGAGGAGAATATGTCAAGGATGAAACTTGGGTTCCTGTCTTGGGTGACCAGATGGTTCACTAAGGCAGGCACTATATGAGGAGGTGATGGTTAAGTAGCGATCTAAACTCTGAGACCTCTGACAACTAGAGAAAATGTAAGTATGTTTTGCCAGTTGTAGAAGTATCTCTCAGAAGCAGTGATAATCCAGCCTCCACTCTTAAAGATGACATTTATATAAACTTAGGATTTTCAGAAATTTCCTAAGGTTGAGATAGAGATGACAGTATTTTATCTTCATACAGCACTATGTTTATGCTGTTCTTTATTATCTCTTAAAACACTTTAGAAACAAAAACAAAATATAAAAACAGAACTCACAACACCAAAACAGCCCTACTATAGGAACCATAGTCATGTTTTTTTGTTTGTTTCTTTGTTTCCTATTTCAGCCCAGTTCAACTAGGTAAGGAGAAAATGATGAATGGAAAAGAATAAAAGGGAAAGAAATGTGGCATAAGAGACATTTAGCAGATGTTATTTTAATGTGTCTGACATAGCTCTGCATAGTTTTACACCTTTATGAGTTTACTGTGATAATGGTGGCAGGAAGATGCAGGCTCCAGGCACCGCTAAGTAATGAGACAATTTTGAGTTTTCCTTGATACTTCCCTTAAAATCTTTTCACAATGTCTGTGCTCTTTCAATCCAACCTAAAGAGTACCCACGTGAAAAACCCTAGTAGGGGCAAAAGGAATCAAAACTGCCCACATTCTTTTCCATCTAGATGTCCTCTCTTTAGTTTGGCCAAGTCGAGATGAAGGGCAGAGCAGGCTGGCACTTGGTGTCAACCCTGTACCCATTTGACAGGGAAAACAGTGATGTGCAAAGTCTAGGAAGCATGACTGGAAAAGGTTGTCTGTGCCTGGCCTTCCGAACTTGGTTGCATAAACCAGAAGCCCATATCTGAACAAAGTATTGCGATAACAGTAATCACTCATTCCATCTTGGTAGGATTTGGCTGATGGCTACTGTCTTCTGAATTAAACGGATTTAAAGGGGGCACTTAAAAGACTTGGAAAAGCTGCTCTTGTACAAATACGCTGCTGCTATTCTTAAACAGTGGAAGATTGCTTCTAATACATGGGAGGATGTTCGTGTGATGGGAGAAAAATAGATATGGTGGAATAACTAGGTTCTTATGAGCTAGAAATATGGATTAGGGAGCTGTTGGCTGTGGTCACTTGAGCTTTATTGGCATTTCAAAGAAACAACTGCAAAAGAAAGGATTACTTGATAAAATGTATTTTTGGGGATGCCACACTCATAAGTAAGTTTGGACCACACTTCTTGGAGTAAAAGTCAGACACTAAGAGAGTATTTGCTAAGTTATCATTTCCAAGCCTAGATACCTAGGCATCAAATGTATTTTCAGCTCTCTGTTTAGTCCCCATCTTTTTGACACAGCACTCAAGAGTGAGGGGACCGTGTAAATCCCACACTCTGGGATTGGATAATGAAACATTCCAAGGGGAATTTTGTTTCCTGATCCCACATTACATTCATCTCACACCTAGAAGGACAAGGCCTCATTTCGCTTTTAATTTTCCTTTTTTCCCTATCACAACCTCATCACAGATGGTTTTCATACAAATGTGTGATCTTTTTTTGATTTACCTCAATGATTGTTTCTACCTTTCCTTTCCCGGAGTACGTTGCAGAATCCCAAACTCTTTTAATTCCAAAGCAGGTTAGTTATATATCAGTACAAAATCAAAGGCTCACCAATCAGAAAGCCAGGAATGAAATGGGTATATGTCTATGAGGGCATTCTAGTGATTTGGGGCCAGACCAGGTGGTAAGGTAATAGCCATAATGACAAAAGATCTGCATTGTTGCCACTTTGCATGGAAGCAGGAAGATACAGGAAGAAGCAATAATGCCTTAAGAGGAGTATAATAGCAAGGAAAAGAATAAGAAATAAAGCTGAACTCATAGAAATAGCTTCTAATTTACTTTTCATTACATTTAAAGGCTCTAGAATGCCATATGACATTTCTACCAGGAGAAGCAGTAAGTAAAAGGTATGACAGATTTTCATTTACATATACACTTTATACCCCCGATATGGAGATCAGCCCACTTGTGAGTGAGCATCCCTAACTGCCGCATCAATGAATTCAAAATCAACTGGACTGTCAACGCCCCTTGAAAGAGTCTGTTCGTTTCAAAGTCATGTTGTTTGCCCTTGGAAGAAGCAAAAAACCAGAGTAGTTTAAACAAAAGTTGTGAGATATTTGGGCTCTAAGAATTTGACCTTGACAAGTTTGAGAAGTAAAAAAAAAGTACTCAACTTAAAAAATATATATTATCCTATTAAAAAAAAAAACAGAATCAATAACCAATCTATTCAACAAACAATTATTGAACACCTTGCATGTGTCATTTGGTGAGGGGCTATATACTAGATGTGTTAAAAATGAGAAGCAGGCGGAGATATTTCAATCCAGGAGAGGAAAAAGGTGATGCCAAGACAGAATCGTAGGTGAGATTTTAGGTCAAATGTAGCCTTTAAGCACCACCTTCTACCTGCTAGGTGACTACCTACATAAAGACCAACACTATGCCACACAGTGGGAAATAAATAGAGGCCCAGAAATGTATTACCATTTTTTGCCTCCCATTCCCAGATAATGAAGGACAAGAAATTTCACAATAGCAGCATATGAGAGCCAGAAAACAAATGTTTCTCAACAGGAGAATGGATACATAAATTAAGATATATTCAGACAATTCAATGCTTCGCAGCAATGAAAATGAACAAGCAGCAACGTGGAGGAATCTCACAAACACAATGTTGAGTGACAGCTGTCAGACACAGAAGACTCCATACTGTCTGATTACAATTCTATAAAGTTCAAAAACACAAACTTAATCTATGAGAAATAAATAGCAACTAGCTTTGGATAGGAGGGGGATAATGAGTGCGCAGGGGAATGAAGGAGACTTTTTAAGTTTGATAATGTTCTGTTTGAGTTGGGTGATCTTTTCCTTCTGTGAAAATTTATTTAGCTATATGCTCTTGATTTGTATACTTTTCAGAATGCATATTGTTCTATTTCAGTACAAACATTTATTAAAGAAACGTATAAGCAATTCAGTTGGACCTACTGAAATTTATAAAAAGCTACCAGAATATCTATGACAGGAAGTCTACATTTTTTTCAGACTCTCACTTATTGGGAATTAGTGAACTACACAATGGCTTAATCTCGTGAGCTAGGGTTTGCCATTTTGTAGATGAGGTGGGATTGGAACATTGGTGTGTCTGATTTCTTTCTTTATTTAATTTTACTTCTTTTGGGGGGAAGTAATTAGGTTTATTTATTTAATTTTAGAGAAGGTACTGGGGATTGAACCCAGGACCCCATGCATGCTAAGCATGCACTCTGTCACTTGAGCTATACCTTCCCCCTTGCTATGTCTGATTTCAAAGCCTATACTCACGGCCACTCCTGTACCACCTTCTATTACGATTACATACTCTTCCTGACCTACTTACTCTAAACATCTGTGGTTCTGTATCGTTTCTTTTCCTATTTTATTTTATGACACCAAGGGTTAGTGAAATGCTAAGTATATCCTTAACTATGTTTCATGATAACCAAAATAAAGTTGAAAGACATCTGTTTGCTCTAAACAAGGCCAAATAACTATTGTGTATATGTATATATTATTTTGTGTGTGCATTGTGGTCACAAAGCTCAGGTATAGGTATGTGCTGTATCATTATCTCTTTTGAATAATTCTTCACTTGTTTCAAAACACTTTTCATATTTTGCTCAGCATTTGACCCCAGCTGAACACTCAGGAGACAGTCTCACTGAATTGTCTGTGTTGGACATTTAAGGGTTTTTTTCCCCCTACTCTCAGAAGGTACTAACTAATTCAGAATATTATGGGGTATGCAAGCAGTTTAATTTTTTCTGATGTGCATTGACTTGAATATAGAGATATTAAATTGTATCTGTCACTGATCATCTGTTGCCCAATGATAACATTTGCTTCATTCCCCAGGAGTGTTTTATAATTCCCCCCTCATCTTGACTAACGCTAATATTCACACTTCTTCTGGTTCTTAATGCATTGGTGAAACTGCAACCCCACATGTTATACATAGGCCTGAGCACCTCCCCATTAACTTTTTATACACACTGAAATTTGATCATTCATTCTTACTATTAGATTTCCACCTGTTAAACACTTTATAATCAACAGTGGAAGTAGCGCATGCTCACCCTTTAGTTGCTGAATTTGCTATGTAAGCCTGAGACGATGTGAGAATAGTACTTGTTTTCATAGAAGCAAACACTTTTTTTTCCCTAGCGGTTAGCCATTTAGTTTATCTATTGAATATCATAGATGATAATTCTCTGACTTTTTTCCATTAGGAATAAATTGTCCAGTATTCTAACTCTGCTCATGTATTCATTATTTTTACTTTTCCTGACTAAATGCAACTGATATTGTTGAAGACATATCTTCATAAGATACTTTAAGGTATAAATGTTCAATTCATTTTTAAAATTTAAAAAATTTTTTAGAATTTTTTATTGAAGTATAGTCAGTTTACAATGTTGTGTCAATTTCTGGTGCACAGCATAATATTTCAGTCATACATATACTTTTCATATTCTTTTTCTTTATAGGTTACTGTAAGATATTGAATATAGTTTCCCTGTGCTATACCGTAGAAACTTGTTATTTATCTATTTTATATATAGTAGTGTGTATCTACAAATCTCGAACTCCCAATTTATCAACTCATTCTTTTAATGTAGCAATAATTTAGAAAACAGACATCAGAATTTAATATACACATCTTTGTGATATAATATATCAATTTTCTCCACTAAATTTTTCAAAGGCTATACTACAGAATTCCTAAAAGGACAAAAACAAAGAAAGCATTATTTCCTAAAGTAAGATTTGCAAAACTAATGAAGTAATATGACAAGGTAGTTAAATTTTTGACGTCCTTAATGTTGTAATGCATAGAGCTAGCCCAGAAGACCATTAAGTAATCATTATCTATATTATGGAGAACAGTAGATCCTCATTCCATCAGGTAGATGTAGCAGACTAACAACTCTGCCTTTATTATGGAGTCTAGGTACTAATTATAGAACAGCTACCAAAGTTTGAACTTGTTCAAAGTTAAAAACAATGATACACCCACATGCTCTTTCAGCCACCTTTCAGTAACCTGCCTGTTTCAAAACTTGATAGCTTCAGCTCATATTATTAGCTTTTACCTTTTTTTTTCTTCTTTTTTGCATGATACTTGGAAAGGTGAAATAGGATAGAAAGTCATTACAATTCAATGGTATTTCTGCATTGCCTGTAGGCTTAATAGTTTGACTTGTCTTCCTCATAGACACTTGATTATAAATCCAAATGAATATTTTTTAACCAGTCTTGGAAGAGAAATATCTCATTGCAACCTGTTCGGCTTTATTTGTTAAATTGTAATGAAAAGTTTCAGGAAGGAGGAAGACCTAACAATACCACAATTTTCATGAAAATTAATCTAATCTATTGCTAAACGCAAATTCCGAGGCTGAGTTTTGAAACAAACTTTCCATGGCATTCTAGCTAATCTGCGATAACTTTTACATAAAACAGCTTTTTTTTTTTTTTTTTTGCTCTACGCCAAATACAAAATGCTCTCATTTCCAAATCCCTGAAAAACTATTTGTGATGACACTGAATAAACAAGAATCCTTTTCAAAGAACAGGCCATTGCTACAATCAAGTCAATTTCAGCATTCCTCTCCCAGAGCTGTTTTGCATATTGGGTCATAACAACAGTTTTCGTCCTAGTAACTGTCTATTTTGGGAGCTCACCTACGATCTGGTGACATTATGGAAAAAGTATGAAATTAGAACTGCAATCTGAATAAAAAAGGCAAACATGCAGAGTTTAAAAGATTATATTAGTACTTAGCTACTTTTCATTTATAAAGGTGCTTTTCAAGCACTAATTAATCCGCTTAAAACCCCTGTGAGCATGGCTGGACTAGGAGAGAATCAGAGTTTTGAAGAGAGAAAAGTGAAAAGTTTCTAGTGGAGTTATATTTTTTCCATAACTCATCTCCAGGCAGACTTTCTTAAATAGGTGTCAATTAAATTCCTCTTATCTGAACAGTCAGGCTGTTCAGTAGATTAAGAAATTCAATTTTGCCTGAAACTCTTAGGGATAACCCAAAGCACTGTCCCATAGTCAAACAAAATCTCAGAATTGAGAAATCAAGGAAGCCCAGAATGATCCTGGATATTCATACATATTCAATGTCAGTGATGGACTAATATCAACTTAAATACACTGGTTCTGGTGAGAATTGGACATATTGCTAAGAAAATAACCAGTTGACTCACCATGTCTAGTTCCTTGCATGTCAATAATTCATTTCTGACTCTGGTAGTTTTGATCAAACTTTTGGGGTTAAGGAATGCATGTGGGTGTCCCTGACTGCCACTGGCTGACCTGAGGCATAAACAAGAGAGAAGACCAAAAAAGAAGGGAAGAAGTGGTTGTGGTAGAAGATCACCAACAAAATCTTAAGGTGTCAGCCATAATTTCTACCAATGGCCCAGAGGGCAGGGAGATAAATGCATTATCTGTTAAAGCAATGGAATGACTCAGAGTAAATTTAAGGAACAGGTCCTGCTGGAAAGTTCAGGAAGATCACCACATATAATAGCTAATTCATGTGGGAACTATGTCAGAAACCAGGAAATTGCATTTAGATAGAATCTGTGACCTACACAAAACACAACCCAAGGAATATGTCAAGTTCAAGTACAATATCGTGGCAAGGAGCAACAGTACAACTACACACACACACACAGCACTTAGACACACATTCACACACTCTAGCACCACACCCTTGTTTTATATTTTTCCATTGCATTATCACTTTCTAACATACTTTGCAATTGCCTTACCAGGTACTCTCTCTGTCCCCCAGTAGAATGGAAACTACTGAGGTAGAAAGTGTCGTATGTTTTGTTTACTGATGTATGCCTAGCATACACAGCAGTGTCTGGAATATAGTAGGTTCTCAATAACTATTTGCTGACTAATGAATGAGGTGAGTGAAGTTGAAGACATGAGTATGGGATGTTCCAGAGTGGATGAGTGAAGGGTCCGAAGCACAGGGAGCTCATGACAGTGGATTGCTGATTGACTACCATTTCTCTAGCCCATGTAGAGTCTGTCTTACAGTACAAGTTCTCCATGGCTGCTGCTCTTTAGACAAATAGAATGGAGACCAGTGAAGTGAACTGAGAAAAGAGGAGTGCATCAGGAGAGGGATTCAAAGAGAATGGTGAAGGATGAGGGGGTGATATGTTCTGTAGGGTCCTGTTGTCCCTTGTAAGGGTTTTGACTTTGATTCAAAGCAAGGAGGGATGCCATTGGAAAGTCTTGAGGAAAGGAGTGACTTGATCTGACAAATATTTTAAAAGATTCTCTTAGGATGTTGTGTGAAGAATAAACTGTAGGAGTAAAAAGGCCAAAGCAGGGAGACCAGTTAAGAGACTGCGACAATAACCCAAAACATAGATGATGGTGGCTTGAAACTGGGTGATAGCAGTGGAGGTTTTGAGAACTGGTCAGACTGAGGATTTAAGAAATTTTTTTTTCCCTGGGGGAGGTAATTAGGCTTCTTTATTTTAATTGTTTTTTTAATGGAGGCACTGGGGATTGAACCCCGGACCTCAAGCATGCTAAGCATGCACTCTACCACTGAGCTATAACCTCCCACCTTGATGATATGTTTTGAAGATATAGCCAATGGGATTTCCTGATGGATTGGCTATGGCCTGTGAGAGGAGAATCAGTCAAGGATGATGACAATGTTTTTGCCCTGAGCAAATGGAGGAATAGAGGTATCATTTATAGAAATGGAAAAGACTTAGTAAGTTGGAAGATTGGGGATGTTAAAAAATAGATTGGAGATTTCAGTACATTTTCAGATAATAACGGTTCTTCCTTAGGTGGAGCAAGGTGGTAATGGGTACTAGTCATTTCACTGTTGATTGTTTAGCAAAGTAAACAAAACTGTGAGTAGGGATTTCGGGGGTTGTTTTTGGTTTTTCCCTCTGAAATTGAATATGATGCCATACAAAGAATATTCTGAATATCTATCCAGGAAGAAATAGATTTGATTATAGTAAATTAATGAGCACATTAAGATAAGTTTAGTGCTTTCCTGTGATAATTCACCAAGAGAAATTAGGTATTTTTGGTGCCTATCTGTCCTCTTAAATGGATTGATACCAGTCAATTGTAAAGATTAAATACACATATATGCCCAAGGTGGAAACTACTAGCAAAACCAAGATCAAGAGTGACAACCAGCCACACCATATTAAACTAAAGTGTCTACACACACAGACAACTCAGAAGTTACCCTACTTTATGAAAGTTTAATCTTAAGGAGTGTATTACTGATTTCACTCATTTCGTGAAAAATCTGTACAATCTCAGGATGGCTAATATTATGGCATTTGTTAAGCAAAAAAATATTTGGAGGCACACCAGATCCTTTGATTCAGAATTCCACGTCTGCCAATTTCTGTTGAGGTAATATTAAGAATGTGCACAAAGATTTACATCCCAGAATGTTTCTCATGGCTTTTGTTATAATAACAAAAATTAGAGACCATTTAAATAACCAAATCCAGAGTATTTAAATAAACTATGTACATTCATTCAATGGGATACTATGCAGCCAATTCCAAGAATATTATTAAATTAGTATAGGAAAAACCTGCCTGACATACTGAGTGAGAAAAGCAAGTTAGAAAATGATATTACATATGACCCCACTGGAAGGGTAGTGGGTTAATCTATTTTTGAACAGAAAAATTCTGCAAGTGTCTACTGCAAAATGGTAACTGGTTATCACTGGTGGGATTATGAACAATTTCTATGTTGATCTCTATTTTCTAAAATAAACCTGCACTGCTTTTATAATAAAAATGTTCAAATGCATGGAACAGCAAAGATTACAACAGACTTAAGTATTTCATGATTTAGAAAGATACACAAATCTTGTTTTCCCTGGAGACACACCCTTGTTCATGCATCATAGGATAAACCTTTAACACCACATTATTACTGGCACTCCCTGGCTACAATTTTTCTGGTTGAGATTAGTATAAATAATGAGTTGCCAAATTAAGTCTTTAAAAATACTCACAGAAAGCCCTTCAAATGTGAGAAATGTGGCTAAATACCCACATGTCCATGAGATTACTTTCAGGGTTTTACCAATTATAGTAATCATTTCAACAAATAACAATTAATATGAGTTCTCAGAGAACCTTGTGTGCTTTTTCATTAGCTATACAAAAAAGGGACTGGGGAGAAAATTCTCAATAGAAACGAGAAAACACATAGCCAGTATCTTTAGTTTTCTCAATGAAGATCCATTTCTTTTTCTCCATATGGCAAGGCAAATAATGTAGAGATGGCCAACTCTAGATTATGCAGGGTCATGAGGGGCAGAAGCAACGTGGATAATTGAAATCCACTGATAATCCGGAAACCTAATTTTACCTAATAGTTGCAACCCCCTCCTGGACAGAACCCTTCAGTAGAGCTGCTAATGAGAAGCATAATTGAGTGGCTTGAGTTCATCTGCTTTCAGTTATCCTTTGCAGGTGCTAATGAACAGTGAAGCGGTCAAAAGGCTGTCAGCCAAAGGAAGTGGTAGGAGAAAAAGCAAGACATGGATAAACCCCAGAAACTGGATCGTCAGCCTCGAAATGATTGAGTTGACTGCAGTGAGGATCAGCTATTAATTATCTGCTTAACTAAATTCCATGAGGATCTACGTCATGAAACCAGATCTTCCTTTTGAGGGTTTTCATGTAGGCAGAATCTGTCTTGGTTAACATGAATTATGGTATAGTCTTGGAAATTCTCTATACTGTGGTGATTTTTCTTGGCGGCAGTGATAGGGTATTTATTGTCAGAACCCAGCTAATCAACAACAGGCTCCTCGGCTAAATATGGCCAACAGGCTGCTGATGAGTCAGGACTCGGGCAGACAACCCTTCTTTTAGACCAGTGGAAATGTGATTGACTCACTCCCACGCCTTTCCAGGACAGAATATAAGCATTGCTGATATCCAAATCATATTTTTTCAATTATTGCTCCAAATTCATGTTTTCATAAACAGCCTTTTGAAAGTATTGTTATGGTGAAAACATTTTGTGGTTTATGTTAAGCATTTGGTTTTCAAGAATTGTTGAGAATAAATGTTTTTAGAGTGCAATTATTTTCAAATATTACACAGTAAACTCTAATATTTGTAACTAAAACTGTATCTATGTTTGATTAGTAATTAAGCTCTCAGATGGTTATGAAAGTAATTTCCTTTTATAAGGCTGTACTTTAGGACAAATTACTTGATGCATTCACTAATATTCAGAGCTTCAGCTGTATCTACATATAATTATTAATGTAGCTCTATAGTGGGAGTGAAACTGATTTCCATTTATGGCAGTAGTTTAAAACAAAGTACACTGTAAACTATCTGATATTTGTAAATAAAACTGTATCTGTACATGAATATTAATTATGTTTTCTATAGCAATTGTGAGAGTAATCTCCATTTATAGTACTCATTTTGAGTAAATGAGATTTTTAATCATTTTAATATCAACTGTTATTTCCTGATCTTGTCTTATGATAGTGTGTCCCTTTTGGGCAAAATGGCAAATGAACTGGCTTTATATAATGTGAATTGTTTAAGCCACTTGAATATTCCAGCCTACTCTTTAACTTTTGCTTAAAACTAAATAATTTTCAATTCAGTTACAGGTAACAGTCACCAAATTCCACCCAACCAAAAAAACAAGTCCCCAGATTTCTACTTTAGTGAATGAACTCTAGCCCAATTTACTTTCATGAAATACAATGGCATGAGTAGATGAATTGTAAAATTTATTCATATTGAGTACTTGCTATGTGCCTGATTTGATAGTAAGTGCTTTATACATGTTTGACTCATGTACTGCTTGCAAAAACCCATGAGGGAGATGGTACTATTACATCTCCAATTTATTGCGGATGAGAAACTAAGATAAAGTAATTTGTCAAAATTCACCTAGAGCTCGTTAAGTGGCAGGGCTCAGATTTAAACCCCAGTAGCTGACCTCTGGATTTCAGCTTTGTAATTCTCCGTGCTGTGAGCTTCATTTAGATTTCTGTTGCCTAACGTATGCCGGCTGAGTACGACTACTTTTAGTTACTCCAGAAGCATCTTTCAACTTTCATCTCTGTTCATTTAGCAAGTATCTACTGCATTCAAATAGACCCACAGAAATTCTAATCAGTACATAGATTTTGAATTAATCTCCATGTGTTTATCAATTTGATTTCTCCTTCAGTTAAGCATTCCTGGCTTTTATTTTCTCTTTTCACCTTTCCTATTTGATGCCTTCAGTTCCCGCACAGACATGGATTTCTCTCTCTCTCTCTTTTTTTTTAATTCAAGTGTAGTTGATTTTACAATGTTGTGGGGACGTGGATTTCTATTGAACAAACAAACAATAAAGACCTAATTATAATACATTGCTTTTGCAAAGCACTTTGACATGCTTGCCCTCATTTTGTTTTCACAAGTTCATTTTTTAATTATAAAAGCCACCCAAGTGTATTAGGAGTCTTAGAGTGAGAAGCTAAATTGTGGAAGTACCCATTATGGATTGAAACATGTCCAGGTGTATCAAGATCCCCAGAAGGGCAGATCCATTGGCGGTTTACTTATAAGAGGGTTTAGGGACTCTGATGTGAGGTTTGTTTTTTTTTTTTAACATTTTTTTATTGAGTAACAGTCATTTTACAATGTTGTGTCAAATTCCAGTGTAGAGCACAATTTTGCAGTTATATGTGATCATACATATATTCATTGTCACACATAATTTTTTTTTTGCTATGAGCTACCACAAGATCTTGTATATATTTCCCTGTGCTATACAGTATAATCTTGTTTATCTATTCTACATTTTGAAATCCCAGTCTGTCCCTTCCCACCCTCCACCCCCTTGGCAACTACAATTTTGTATTCTATGTCTATGACTCTGTTTCTGTTTTGTATTTATGGTTTTTTTAGATTCCACATATGAGTGATCTCATATGGTATTTTTCTTTCTCTTTCTGGCTTACTTCACTTAGAATGACATTCTCCAGGAGCATCCATGTTGCTGCAAATGGCATTATGTTGTCGGTTTTTATGGCTGAATAGTATTCCATTGTATAAATATACCACTTCTTCTTCATCCAGTCATCTGTTGATGGACATCTAGGCTATTTCCATGTCTTGGCTATTGTAAATAGTGCTGCTAGGAACATTGGGGTGCAGGTGTCATCCTGAAGTAGGTTTCCTTCTGGATATATGCCCAGGAGTGGGATTCCTGGGTCATATGGTAAGTCTATTCCTAGTCTTTTAAGGAATCTCCATACTGTTTTCCACAGTGGCTGCACCAAACTGCATTCCCACCAGCAGTGTGGGAGGGTTCCCTTTTCTCCACTGATATGAGTTATAATAACTGGGTAAGATGAATTTAACATTTGCCCCAAGCACTGATACCCCTCCTTGAGTTTTGGGGAAATAAGAGCCCTCCTTTGTTGTTGTTGTTGTTGTTTTATTTTTTTAATTGAATATAGTTGTTTTACAATGTTGTGTTAACTTCTGGGGTACAGCATAGTAATTCAGTTGTGTATATATATATATATAATTTTCATATTCTTTTTCATTATAAGCTATTACAAGCTATTGAATATCATTCCCTGTGCTATACAGTAGGACCTTGCTGATTATCTATTTTATATATAGTAGTTAGTATCTGCAAATCTTGAACTCCCAAAGAGCCCTCCTTTGAATAAGAATTCAGTTTAACAGGTGGGAAGGAACCAACTATGAGGGGTGTTATTACTGAAGTAAATTGTTTTGATCAGGAAAAAAAAAAGGTCTGTGTTAGAGAGGAAGAGGTGATTGTGCAGAACGTATGTGAGTCTGTGCTGTGCTGGAAGCTCAGGGGGCTGGTGCTGGCTCTGATACATAACAGATCATATAAAAGGTCTCTAGGCATTAGAGTCATCCCGAGGACTTGAAAGCACAAGACAGTGCTATTTGTGACTTCGTAATACACTGATGTACAAGTAAGGGCAGAAATGACTGTCGGAATGGAATGGAAAAACAACCAAGGCTACAACATCGTGGCTGCCATCCAGAGGTCTGACAGAAGCACTAGTTTCTGCCAGGGCCCAGGTCTGGAGCAGCAGAGGCAGAAATGACTAGTGCCACAAGGAGGAGGAAAATCATCACTGGCCATTCATAAGCCATGTGAGCCACATTCCTTGATTCTGCTCCACCCCCTTGAATTGGAAAGGGGAATGGATTCCGGAGACATGGCTATTGGAGGGTGAGAGATTGGTTGGATTTTACAGTTATTGGATCCTCCTCTCCCCAGCTTCGTTAGTAGAGTCTAAAGAAACTATTAAGGTTACAAACATAGATATTTACACTTATTTTTTTCTATCACTACCAAAACCCAACCAATCTAGACAAATCCTCATTCAGCTGATCACATCCCAAAGTTATGTAAACACAATTCTTACTAGTCATCTTTTTGCCCTTTTTTGATTCTCTTCTCTTTTCTCCCCATTGTTTTATTATTTCCTCCTTTATTTTACGTTGTTGAGTGCCTGTACGTTTTAAGTACTCTACTTGGTGGGGAATACAAAGGCTGATAAGCTATAGGTGGTTTCAACCTAGTGAAGGAGCCAGACATGTCCACAAATTATAAAATAGCATCCAAAAGATGCAGAAGTTCAGGACTGGTACTGAGTAATGGCTGAACCTGAAACCTCTCATATTCTAGGTCCCAAGTTGGTGGAGGTGCCATTTTTGTATTCTAATCTACTGACATAGTCGGTATTAGTCCTGCGTGGATTGGAGAGCAGGAGAGAGAAATGGTTATTTCCTTTTTGAAATCTCTTGCATACTTATAAACTTGGGAATCTTTGCTGTCTCAGGTAATCTTTATGCTGACGATCATATATCCAAAGAGCCTCCTTTAAGCTGTAGGTGCACATGGGGGAAGGTTAGATCTGGCTTACAGCCTGCAGAGCATGGAGCCATGGGAGCAAAGCTGGTTTAAAGAACCAAATGTGGCTGCAATCAGAAGGCTGCCAAGGTAGAGGAAGCATGCTGAGAGGCAGGACAGGGAAAGGGTTCTAGGAAATATTACTTCTATGTGTTAGAATATAGAAGCAGCAACCTTTATAAAGCATCTCTGGCCTTGCCTGTGGGTGGGAAAGGAGTTACTAAAGCACCAAGCCTGATCAGATTCAATCTATGTTACTGCTATTTCCTGCAATTTGGCCGACTGATTTTAAAACTCTTTTATGTTGGCTTCTTTAAATAACAAGAGGTGATGTGTCTATTCCTTACAGACTTCTTTTGAGAATGGGACTGTTTTACTGATGTAATCCTCCCTTCCAACTTCAGAGATACAGGCTCATGAAGGATGAGAATTCTGATACTGAATAAAGGGGCAGCCCACTCAACCATGTGTTGTTTATGAGATACTCCCCAAACTCAGCCACCTAGAAATGCTGAAAAGAGATAGCTGAGTGAATATATGTATGACAGTCACATCCAAAAGGAAAACTGCTGTCAATATTGGTATCAGGTAAAATATAATTTAAGAGAAAACATTTAGTGGGGCAAAAATAAGTTTATATGCATTAAAAAAATCCAAAATGAAGGTATTTTAGTCACGAATTTTATGCACTAAAAAGTAATATCAAAATTCATTAAGCATACGATGATGATGTTAAAAATAAGAAGAGAAATGAACAGAAACAGAATTACAAAAGCTTAATATACCATCATTAGCCTCTAACTATCAAGTAGATTAAAAATATGGAAATATGGGGTACAAGAATAGTCACTGCATTATAATATGTAATATCAAGAAATTGAAAACCTAAATATCCATCAAGAGACTACTGGGTAAGTATATTATGTGATGGACCATCATAAAGGCCTTTAAAAATGTGGTGTCTCTCTAGATAATGGTACAGAAGGATGACCTTGTTATGTTATTAAATAAAAAGAAATCAAGTAATATGTTTAGGATAACACTATTTTTGTAAATACAAAACTGCATGTAATCTATGTATATACACGTTCTCTATGTGAATAAATAGAGAAATGGCTGCCAAAAGTCATTCTCTCAAGGAGAGGAAAAGAGAAACTCACTTTTTAATTCTCTGTATTATCTAAGTGGTTTGCATTTTACATGCATGTGCTTGTGTTTTATTTTTGTACACTTAGAAAATAATTTTTAAAAATTATAGACAACTTGAGAACAGCAATAACCATAGATAAAATGAAAACATAACTGCAGGCATACCTTGTTTTATTGTGCTTTTCTTTACTGCTCTTTGCAAATACAGCACTTTTTTACAAGTTGAAGGTTTGTGGCAAACCCTGCGTTGAGCAAGTCTGTTGGCACCATTTTTCCAATAGCAGTTGCTCATTTCATGTCTCTGTGTGAGAATTTTGGAAATTCTTACAATATTTCCAACTTTTTCATCACTATTATATTTGTTATGATGATCTGTGATCTTTAATGTCACTGTTGTAATTGTTTTGGGACACCACTAACTGTGTGAACTTAGCCAATAAATGTTGTGTGTGTGTGTTCTGACTGCTCTATCAATTGGCTGGTCCCCTGTCTCCCTCCATCTCCTTGGAACTCCCTATTCTCTAAGACACAACAATATTGAAATTAGGCCAATTAACAACCCTATAATGGCCTCTAAGTGTTCAAGTGAAAGGAAGAGTCGAAAGTCTCTGACTTTAAATCAAAAGCTTAAGTGATTAAGCTTAGTGAGGAAGGCATGTCGAAAATCAAGACAGACCAAAGGCTAGGCTTCCTGCATCAAAAAGTTAACCAGGAAAAGTTCTTGAAGGAAATAAATTAAAGCTATTTGTGCTTATCACACAAATGATAAGAAAGTAAAAGAGCCTTGTTTCTGGTATGGAGAAAATTTTAGTGGTCAGGATGCAAGATCAAACCAGCCACAACATTCCCTTAAGCCAAAGCCTAACCCAGAGCAAGGCTCACTCTCTTTAATTCCAGGAAGGCTGAGAGAGGTGAAGAAGCTGCAGAAGAAAAGTTTGAAGCTAGCAGATGTTGGTTCATGAGGTTTAAGGAAGGAAGCTGTCTCCATAACATAAAAGTGCAAGGTGAAGCAGCAAGTGCTGATGTGGAAGCTGCAGCAAGTTCTCCAGAAGATCTAGCTAAGATAATGAATGAAGGTGGGTATACTAAACATCAGATTTTTAGTGTAGATAAAACATCCTTACATTGGAAGAAGATTTCATATAGGACTTTCATAGTTAGAGAGAAGTCAATGCCTGATTTCAAAGCTTCAAAGGGCAGGCTGACTCTCTTGTTAGGGGCTGATGCTGTTGGTGACTTTAAGTTGAAGCTAACGCTCATTTACCATCCTGAAGAACCTAGGCCCTTAAGAATTCTGCTAAATCTATTCTTCCTGTTCTCTATAAATGGAACAGCAATGCCTTGATGACAGCACATCTATTTACAATGTTGTTTACTGAATATTTTAAGCCCACTGTTGAGACCTACTGCTCAGAAAAAAAGATTCAAAATATTACTGCTCATTGACAGTGCACCTGATCACCCAAGAGCTCTGATGGGGATGGACAATGAGATCAATGTTGTTTTCATGCTGTGAACACAACATCCATTCTGCAGACCATGGATCAAGACGTAATTTCAACTTTGAAGTCTTATTATTTAAGAAATACATTTTATTGGGCTATACCTACCATACATAGTGATTCCTCAGGTGGATCTGGGCAAAGTAAGTTGAAAACTTTCTGGAAAGGATTCATCATCCTAGATGCTACGAAGAACATTTGTGATTCATGGAAGACATCAAAATATCAACATTCACAGGAGTTTGGAAGATATTGATTCCAGCCCTCATGGATGACTTTGAGGGGTTCAAGACTTCAGTGGAGGAAGTCACTGCAGATGTGGGGGAAACAGCAAGAGAACTAGAATAGAAGTGGAGCCTGAAGATATGACTAAATTGCTTTAATCTCATAATAGAACTTCAACGGATACGAATTGCTTCTTATGGATGAGTAAAGAAAAGAGTTCCTTGAGATGAAACCTACTCCTAGTGAAGGTGCTGTGAAGATCATTGAAATGACATTAAAGGACTTAGAATATGACATAAACTTAGTTGATAAAGCGGTGGGAGAGTTTGAGAAGATTGACTAATTTTTAAAGAGGTTCTACTGTGGATAAAATGCTATTAGACATCACTGCATGCTACAGAAAAATCATTCTTGAAAGGAGGAGTCCATGGATGTGGAAAATTTGTTGTCTTATTTTCAGAAATTGTCCTAGGCACCCCAACCTTCAGCAGCCACCACCCTAATCAGTCAGCAGCCATAAACATCAAGGCAAGACCCTCCACCAGCAAAAAAATTATGACTCACTGAAGGCTCAGATGATGGTTAGTATTTTTTAGCAAAAGGTATTTTTTAAACTAAGATGTGTATATATTTTTTAGACATAATCCTATTACACATTTAATAGACTACTATATCATGTAAACATAACTTTTACATACACTGAGAAACCAAAAAATTCGTGTGACCCACTTTATTGTCATATTTGCTTTATTGCAGTGGTCTGGAACCAAACTGGCAATCTCTCTATGGTATGCTTGTATCCAAGAGTCTCTCCCAGGAAATTCTCTGAGCCTTTGCAGGTTCACAGGCAATTTCTCATACAGTGCAGTCTTTTAAAGATCATCAAAGATGATTAGTCATCTGGAGTGGACTTAAGCTTTTGTTTTGCTTTCGTGGGGGAGGGTTTCTTGCATATGTTTTGTGACTGTCTTGCCTGAATCTTTGTTTTATGTTTGAGGAATTCCCCTCAGAGATTTGGGAGAAGGCAGAACTTACTTGCCTTCCACTAAAGAAACTAAAAAGGCCAGATACTATTTCAACCTCCAAACCCAATTTATAGACATGTGACCTAGGCTAAGCCTATCAGATTTTCCTACCAGGGGGTAGGAATCTAAACCAAAGAAGCAGAAACAGGGAAGATGTCTAACAGTGGCTGTTGGCTGCAATATCCAGTGTCCAATGGTATCAATCCCAGCAGTGTGGTCACCAGACTGTTCCAGTGGCATGATGGGAACTGTCCTGCTGACCCCCAACCACCTGTGTTTCCTGCCTACCTCCTCATCCTAGGTTTTTTGATCTTTCTCTGAATTCTGTGAAATATCCAGCATTCTTCCAACAAGTTCCATGCTTGTTTATATTAACCAGTGTCATTTTCTGCTGTTTGAAATTAAGACACTTAAGTGTGTCCTTACTCAGTATATTTTATAGTCAGCAAAACCCTGGTCTCAAAATGTGAGCAAGATATACCAAATTCAAAATATAGATGAAAATAACTGTAAAATGTTAGTATATCAAATTTGGCATTATGTGGAAATAATCTATCATAACCATATAGGGCTTATGTCAAGGCTACAGAGGGTTTTTTTTTTTTTTTCTTCAAGAAAAGCTATTTATATATAACATCAATAGATTAAAATAAATTGGTATTTCCATACATGCCTTAGGTAAAATTTAATATCTACTCCATCGATTCAAATATAATTAATAATTAAGTGCCTACTATGTACCAGATACTGACACAGGTGCTCTGTCATATAGATGAATAAGACATCATTGAATGTATGGTCTAATTAAAAGAAAGATGAATGAATATAATTAAAATATAATGTTAAGTGCTTTGGTAGAGGTTTGCACACATTAACGGCTCTTAGCATGGTCAAAGGTTCAAGGAAACTTCTTAAATATTTTTTGCTGTATCTTGAGAGGTTGGTTTTACGAAAGAGATGAGGTACCTTATTCCCGGACAGTAGAAAGATGAGAGGAGACTAGACGAAGATGAAGATATGTGTGGGGACAGGGGCTAAAAGAGCACAGTGGATTGCCTGAGAATTGCCCGTCCCACTTTATTTCCTCTCCATGGTGATCAACGGAATCTAAGCCACTATTGTCTCTGGTTTAGACTAGTGCGAGAGCTGCGTAACCCTTCTTTCTGTTTGTACATTTTTCTCCTTCCCAATTTATCCTCTGCATAGCTAAAACAAATGAGCTTTAAGAACACAAATCAAATCCTGCTGCTCTATACCTGAAACTCTTCAGCGGCTCTCCCTTGCTCTTGGAATAAAGGAAGATCTTGTCTCATCTGACCCCACCCCTCCTCCACAACCTCGTTCATAGCATTTTCCTTGTTCCTCACTAGGCGCAGTGATCGTGGTTTTCTTTTTGTCCATGAACACACAATACCCTTTCCAGCCTTTGGTCCTTTGGATTGCTGCTCCTCACCCACCGCAACTTTCCCCTAACTCCAAAGCCCCCCTCCACTGTCTATATGCTTTACCTGTTTGTCTCATTTCCATCTTTCAGGTCTTACCTCAACATCACATCCTCAGAAAGATCTTAACAGCCCATTCTCTCCTATTTACTCTTTGTCACCCAGTTTACATTCACTATCACACAACTACAGTCTGTACGTCTCTTGTTTACTTGCTTTCCTGCTTCTCCATTAGAATGTAAGCCCCCTGAGCACAGGGACCATTTGTAGACGTCTTGATCAGCACTGTGTCCCTATAATTCAGATTAGTGGTTAGCACATAGTAGGGACTCAATAAATATTTGTTGAATAGATTGATCTCGGCGTAACAAAAAGCAAAAACCAAACCCCCTCAACTTTATAACTAACACCAAAATACCAATGTTAAACTAGAAAAAAAAATGTGCAATATATAAGCGATGTATAACATCTCAAAGGCTAACATCTGTACACATATAGAGCTGCTGCATATCATTAAGTAAAAGAATAACCAATCAAATATGCACAAAGCCTATGAACAGACAATTCATGGAAGAAGTGCAAATAACTACTACATGTATGAAAATATCTTCAACATGTTAATCATAAAAATAGAATTTTTAAAAATTAGGTATTTTTATCTAATTTAGACTGATTAGATTGGCGAGTATTGATATGATTGTGAATAGCTAGAGTGGACAATCTCACAGTTTTATAAAAGTATAGATTGGTACAAATATAGATTGGAAAGGTGTTTTGGTATTTTCTAAATTTAAATAGTAAATAACCTTTGATCCAGCATTTCTACTTTCAAGGATTTTTCTACAGAAATAAATGAGTGCTGTTCAAAGCTTAAGCAGATACAAGGTGTTTCTCTTTAATTGTGTGCATCAATAAAAGGCTGGCTCACTATATTATGGTAATTTACACAGTATAATCATATGTTAATATTATGAAGCATTTCTATATGTAGTTCAATATGACCTTGAACTTCATCCTTGTACTTTTTCTTCCTCTCTTTCACTTCCTAAACTTCCTGACCCTTTCCCTCATCAGGCATAGTCACCTGAACGGTTTGGAGGCAAATTAGCATGGTTATAGCAAGAATTAAAAGAAAAGGAGTTAATATATACTCTTTGAGGTTTTATTTCATTTTATTTTTACTTGCAAACTGTCTGTGGAGAAGCAAAAGGAAAGGCCTTCTGAAAAGCAGAACATAGAGTGACGGTACAAAGCTTACAAAGAAAATAGAAGAAGAAAGAACCCTGTCTACCCACTCCTCCCCAGTCCTGGATTAGATTAGATTAGATTAGAGTAGGAGGGAGTGTGTTTATGAGAGTAAAGAAAAAGTCCTTGAAAGTGATAATAATCTAGAGACAAAAAACGGGACCTCAGGGGATATGGATGATAGCAGGGAATCAGCATTGAGGGACACCAAGTATTTTATTGGTAGTCACTGTCATGGAGACAAATGAAAGCTGAATCAGTATCAGCAAACATCCATTACTGGTGAACAGAGTATATAACTGCCCAGGAATCATGTAACCTCTTAGCTGTGGGCCAAAACTTTCACTTAAATCTGCATGTGGTCCTCACTGCTGCTCATGCGGCAGAAGTAGACACTGAGTTTTTCTGGGTCCCATCCAAACTGCAGCTTTTGGATACTTCTTTATGGCAATAGCCTAAAACTCTGGTCAGTCTTCCCAAATAGAGGGGTGATGTTGGTTATAGTAGGGAAAGTCTTGTCACTGGTTCTTCAGTGGGACTGGATGGTAGTAGAAAAATCTAATTCTGTGATATGGAAGCAGAGATATATATGGCAAACTGTTAGCAATGAATGACGTAGAGTGGATAGATTTTATTTTTACTGTTTTATACATTTCTAATTGTTTAAAAATTTTACAATAAAGCATACATTACTCATATAATAAAAAGGCTACTCTCAAAAAGAACAGAAAGCTCTACTAAATAATGCAAATGCTGCATTTTATCTGACATGTTGACAAAGAGAATAAATTAGGCATCCCTTCAGGAGCACTTAGTGTCTACAACAATTATTTATTACTCTCAGTGTATATGCAATGCCCAGTCACTTGGGGTCAAGACACCTTTAAAACCAACCAGGGTTCAGTGGGAAACAATCTATCTACTCCAAAAGATGTTTACCAAATATATATCAGCACAACTCTCTCATCTCTCCATTCTTAAGACCCTTTTGTCTGTGGCTATATTTTTCTTACATGTTTTTACAGTGGACATTTTGTGGACTTCTGCTTCCACCCATGAACGATATCTCCTGTGAGACTTGCCTTCCTGACATAAACAACTAGAAAGATGCACAAAATATATGAAAAAAAAAAACTGTTTTCACAACTTAGACAATAGGGTGTGCAGTATTTTAATTCCTGAGAGGGGGGAACTAAATGAGGTGAGCCATACAACCATCTTGACTTTCTGGTGGAGACACTTTTCAGACAGTAGCACAAGGAGACAGAATTTCACTGAGTGGAGATCAGAATTTAGAGAGGCCGATGCAACTAAAATTTATGAGGCAGAGTACTTACTGGATGGTGCACTATGCAGCAAAATGGCTCCACAAATCCACATAAGAGTCTCCTTAAATCTCTGGCCAAAGCACTCTGTGCATATGTAGGATGAAACTCCATCAGGATGGGCAAAGAAAAATTGTTAGGAAAAGAATTACCAAGAAGCTGTAAATCAAACAGTTTCAAGAGATCACACAGGGCTGGAAATAATTTTGGTTCCAACTGGCCAGAAAAGAAGGCATTGTTGAATATCCAGGGCATTTAGTAGTGACCTCAGAAGATCATACCTTAGCAGTGGAGCTAAAAGAAGTTTAAAAACAAGCCTCAAAAGCATTAAAATAGTCTTCATGTTACTTAACTGCCTGCCAGAATAAAATCCTATGCTTTTTAAAGGGATACTATAAAATCTAGTACTCAACAACATAAAATTCACAATGTCTGGCATTCAATAAAATAATTACTAGACATAGGAAGAGGCATCTGACTCATAAGGAGGAGGGAAAGAGATGCTGAAATGTGAGATAATGGAATTTGCAAACAAGGACACTAAAACATGTTTAATATATAGGTTCCATACACTTAAGGAGGCAAGAGAAAACATAAATATAATGAGAAGAGAAATGGAAGATATAAAAATGACCAAATGGAACTTCTAGAGATAAAACGTATAGTATCTGAAATGAAAATTTCATTGGATGGAATTAACAGCATTAGTATTGCAGAAGAAAAGATCAGTGAACTTGAAGACATAGCAATAGAAACTATGCAAACTGAAGCGTAGAGACAGAGAAAAAGACTGAAAACAGCAAAAAGGATCTCAGCAACCATATCAAGCAGTGACAATATCAAGCAGTCTCGCATACTTGCAATTGGAGTCCTAAGAAGGTGATAGGGGAGAAAAAAATGTTTGAAGATATAATGGCCAAATGTTTTCCAAAATTGATGAAATCTATAAATTTACACATCCAAGAAGCTCAAAAAAAAAAAAAAAACAAACAAAAAAACCTCAAAACAGGATATATAAAGTGGCCAGTTGTGTTTATTTATTTTATTGTTTCCTGACTTCTGGTTTATGACCTGGATTGTATTCTGATTTTTAGCACTATTTTTTCTCATTTCTGGCTCCTTGATATAGTATCTTTCCTGATTTCTCAAAACTGATTGCCACCTGGACCAAGGAAATTATAATGTCCATGTTAACAATGGGGAAGAGATGTTTATCAGTACAGTCCTCCTTTGTATATATTGAAACTCTCCACTTGGGTAGAGGGTCTCTGTAATCTCTACCTGTCACTGTGAGTCCCTTGGGCCCTATCAATGACTTTGTGTTGTGAGGTTTCTTTTATAGTTGCCTGTTAAGATGACTATTCTAATTCTATTGGAATGTTTTAAATAATAAGAACTGCATCTTACAATTACTTCTGTTCCCCAAGTGTCTATTCAGCACCTTGTACATAAGCCAATCAACAAACATAGGCTTATTGATTGCTTAGTCCAGTGGTCTTCAAACTCTAGCATGCATCAGAATCACGTGGAGGGGTGATAAATCACAGACTGCTGGGCCCTATTGCTCGAGTTTACAATTCATTACATCTGGAGTGGGGCTTGATAATTTTTATTTCTAACAATTTCCCAGGTATTGTTGACATTGCTGGTCCTCAAACCACACATTGATAATTACTGGATTAGACTATATTTGTGAAATTCAACCATTGAGAGATTACATATATTTTAAGTCTCTCTTTAAATCCTATCTCTTCCATACAGCAATTCCTTCTCCTTCAGAATAGTAGCTCCTCTTTCTAACCTGTATTTCCTATCCTCTCTACATCTGTTAAAAAATTTATTATAGCCTCTGTTATTTATAAGTTGTTTATGTAATATGTTTATCTAGAATACTAAATTGGTTGCAGAACTAGGTCCTCAAAAGATGGACAGAATAATGAACAAATTGACATTTTTCCAAATATGTATCATTATGTGTATATATTTTCATACTGAAAAAACAGTTACTGATTTTATAGAAACAACTAGGTGATGAAAATGGAGATAGAACTTAAACATTTCAGTTCCTGTTACTTTATATGCACCAGCTCAATGATGTCTTAGATAGGATTTCTGTTCCTGAAATTAAGAAGAGTAACTCCGACAAAAAATGTCTAATTATTCTTCACTTTTAGTCCTAATTATTGTTAGTGGCACATTCTAGCTGCTGGGATAGGTTAAATATTCCCTACAACAACTCCATCTTCTAGAAGGAACAACTCTAACAAGGGTAAAGAACCCATAATTTGAGTTTTGGGTGCTGGAAACAATGAAGTAAAAGTTCAAGCTTCAGGTGTGCTCACGTGTGAAAGCTGTGGTACAATGAGCCATCTCCATGTCAGAACTCCTCCCACCCCACCCTGCCACCATATTCCTTTTTATGTAAAGCATAGGATTAGTGTCCGAAGCACAGGAGACAGTTTAAGGAAGATCTACTCTAGGTTTTTTCAGGAAGATTTTCTCTTTATCAGTCTCCTTACTATCAGAGTATAAGACCTAAGGGTAGAGAAAAGGGAAGGGTCAAGTCCAGAGAGTGGCCCCTGCAAAAGGGGCTAAGAAATCACCCTTTTTTTAAATTGAAGTATACTTGATTTACAATGTTGTGTTAGTTTCTGGTGTACAGCATAGTGATTCAGCTATACACATATGTATATATATTCTTTTTCATTATAGGTTATTACAAGCTACCAAATATAGTTCCCTGTGCTATACAGTAGGACCTTGTTGCTTATCTATTTTATATATAGTTGTGAGTCTGCTAATCCCCAACTCCCAATTTATCCTTCCACCTTCCCCTTTCTCCCCTGGTAACCATAAGTTTGTTTTCTGTGTCTGTGAGTCTGTTTCTGTTTTGTAAGTAAGTTCATTTGTGTCATTTTTTTTTTTAAGATTTCACATATAAGAGATATCATACGGTATTTTTCTTTCTCTTTCTGGTTTGTTTTTCTTAGAATGATGATCTCCAGGTCCATCCATGTTGCTGCAAATGGCATTATTTTATTCTTTTTTATGGCTGAGCTATATATATATATATATATAATATATATATATATATATACCACAACTTCTTTATCCATCATCTGTCGATGGACATTTAGGTTGCTACCATGTTTTGGCTATTGTAAATAGTGCTGCTATGAATATTTTGGTGTATGCACTCTTTTCAAATTCGAGTTTTCTCTGGATATATGCCCAGGAGTGGGATTCCTGGATCATAGGGTAAGCCTATTTTTAGTTTTTTAAGGAAGCTCCATACTGTTTTCCACAGTGGCTGCAGCAAACTGCATTCCCACCAGCAGTGTAGGAGGGTTCCCTTTTCTCCACACCCTCTTCAGCATTTATCATTTGTGGACTTTTTAATCATAACCATTCTGACCAGTCTGAGGTGATACCTCATTGTAGTTTTGATTTGCATTTCTCTAATAATTAGTGATATTGAGCATTTTTTCATATGCCTATTGGCCATCTGTATGTCTTCATTGGAGAATTGTCTATTTAGGACTTCTGCCTGTTTTTTTGATTACGTTGTTTGTTTTTTTGTTACTGAGCTATAGGAGTCACTCTTCTTAATTTTAGTCTGGGCCTTAGGCTAGGATGGGGGTCAAGTAGATAACAAGTCATCTTCATTCACATATGGTTCAGCCCAGTTTAACCTGAGACAATATAAAGATTTGAGATCATAGCTCTAGGTAGAATGAAGTGTGTATCTGTCCAGTGTCTCCTATGTGCTCCTCAGGAACCTCACAGAGGAGCAGGCAGCACAATGGAATTTGAAGTTTTTTTTAATTTAAAAAAATTTTATAGTTATCACAAAATATTGGCTGTATTCTTCATGTTATACAATACATCCGTGAGCCTATCTTATACCCAATAGTTTTTACCTCCCACTTCCCACCCCTATACTGCTCCTTCCCATACCCTCCGCCCCTGAACTGGTAAGAACTAGTTTATTCTCTGTATCTGTGAGTCTGCATATTTTCTGTTATATTCACTAGTTTGTTGTACTTTTTAGATTCCACATATGTGTGACATCATACAGTATTTGTCTTTGTCTGACATATTTCACTTAGCATGATTTTGGACCCCAGCCATCTCTCTTTCAATCAGTGCTAATGACTAACATATGTCATCTATTATGTATTCAGTAGTTATGTAGGGATGAAGTCTGTTTCATGCAGAGTATCTGATTATAACATCTCAAAAGATGAATCCTTTGTGAAAATGAAATAGTATCATTTTAATTGAACAGGTAAGTAGTTGTAGGATTCTTTTTATCTTTTAAAAGAAAATTTGACTGCCGTGCTATTTCTGTTACAAAGCCTGATTTTTGCAATACATATAGATATCATCAGAAAAAGCTGGGTTTTTTTTTTTACCAGGATATGTTCCTCATTATTTTCTTCTCCTGGAGGACACAGTTCTTGAGTCTTCCCTTCATTTCCATAAGTTCTGTACCAGTCAACCCATTGGTATTATGAAGAGTTAATTTATCATTAGCACCAGCCTATCAATAAAACCATTTTCATGGGGAAGCCTAAACGATCCTATGTTATTGTAAAAGAGCACAGTTGGAATAAATTATAATTACGTTTCTTTTATGCTGAAATGAAAGGTTATTTCTTCAGATCTTTACTCACATTGAAGTATTAAACGTGGATTCTAATAAGCCACATTCAACTTTTTTAATACACTATCTTTATTGGTTTCTTTCTATTCTCCATTTCATTTACTGATCTGCATTTCTGTTTATGCCAGCATCCTCTAATAATGCCATGACTTGCTCAGCAAAATCCTTTTGGCGACTGACCAAGCTTATACAATGTGCTTTCACATAAAAGCTTCCTCGTTGCAGACTGCTATGTGAACTATTTTGGTAGGGATTTTATAATGCTGCTTTGTAATTAAATGAATGAAAATTAAGGATCCAATTTCAAATTAGCTTGTACAAAGTCATTATCTATCATTCTGACCAGAAAAGCACTAGGCCCTACATCATTTGAATAATATGCTAGTGGAAAAGGCATGTCACTTATTCTAAGTCTTAATATCATATTAATATTTGGACACAGTCTAATGATATTTAATAAAATCTAGGCATATATAAAAAGCACAAATCACTTATCAAGATTTATTTCTTCAAGTATGATAGCATGTACAAGCTGCCATGTAATTTACTAAATAAAAATACCACTGTAATTTAACCTAAAGCATTTGGAATTCGCTCATCATCGTGTATTTTGAGGGAGAAATGTTCCTAAAGACTTAAATATATTTCGTGATGAATTTGGAGCTTTTAAGTTGCAAAAAATTCAAGTGTACTTGTGTTTTATCACTCTTTCCGATAAAAAGACTGAAAAGCAATTAATCTCTCATGGATATAAATATAAAAGTGAATCATTTTCCTAAAATAGACAAGTACTGTGCACAGAGATCCATAACCCATCTTCCCTGATAACTTCCATGAAATATTATAGTACCTTCTTTTGTATAGTGTTTGCTAAGCATAAATTAAAAGTAGCTGAGTGACAATCCCAGTGTTCGACAATTTTCCCCAGTGTTGATTTTTAAAATTCGTGAATATATGCAATAAATATTATATAGTGTTTATTTTTCCCTGCCCAAATAAGCGGGACCTACATTAGCACTGGGTCATAAATCCAGCAATGCATTATTTTGCAGTTGGTGCATGGGCATGCATGCACACACACACAAAAAGAGACAACTTCTTGACAACTAAAAGGAACTCACCAGTGATCAGTCACTGGTGTCAGAAGTAAGAAGTTGTTAAGGGAGTGTTGGTAAATCCCACCTCCCACACACACTCTGCTGACAGCTGGAACGTGATCCCAGCAGAATTAAAAGGAAGCAAATATGTCAACCATAATGATAGTAAAATTAATGCTTGAAGGAGCAGCTCTGCCTTTCTGTCACCTGGCCCTGCTGATTATATAGGTGTTCCATTTCTTTCTTTCTTTCTTTCTTTTTTAATGGAAGTACTGGGTATTGAACCCAGGATGCTGTGCATGCATGCACTCTACCACTGAGCTATTCCCTCCCCCAACCCCATTTCTGTTGACAAGTAGTATATACATCTGCATTTTATATCTCAGAGATTGATTAAGATTTCAAAAATGGAGCAATTCTGGATGATGATCAGCTCCAAGATGTAACCATGGAATGAGTGGTTAAAGGTCAACATTAAAGTCTCCTGAATTTCCTGTGGGTTAGTCTACTTTTATAATAAGTATTATTGCGCTATGTGGTAGGCAGAATTCCAAGAAGACTCCGATGACTCCTTAAAAAAATTTTTTTTTCACGTATAGTTGATTTACAATGTTGTGTTAGTTTCTGGTGTATAGCGTAGTGATTCAGTTATACATATATGTATTCCTTTTCATATTCTTTTTTCATTATAGGTTTTTACAAGACATTGAATATAGTTCCCTGTGCTATACGGTAGGTCCTTATTGTTTATCTATTTTATATATAGTAGTTTATAGCCAATGACTCTTTTACAATCTCCTCCCCTTGAGTCTGTGTGGAATCTGTGAAAGTATGAAAATTCGCTCCTTTGATTATGTCATATTTTATAGCAATAGGGATATTGTGGATGTAATTGAGTCATCACAGTCATCCTTAAAAGAAACTGGACTCCTCCTAGAGAAAGTGATTTGAAGCATGACAGGGATTTGATGCAAGAGACATTCATCCATTGCTGGATTTCAAGATGGAGGGATCCATGCCTCAAATGACATGAGCTCTACATTAGAGTGTCCCCTGGTTTACACCAGGCAAGGTAACTGGGACATTGGTCATACAGTTACAAGGAACTGAATCATGTGAACTTGGAAAAAGATCTTGAGACCCAGAGGAGAACAGAGCCTGACTGACGCCTTGATTTTATCCTGGGGAGAACCTGTGCAGAGAATTCAGCTACATGCTACCCAGATTTCTGATGTACAGAATTGTGAGCTAATAAATGAGTGTTGTTTTAAGCTACTAGATTTGGGGTAATTTGTTATGCAGCATTCAAGGACTAATATAAGCTATACATACAATAAAATGTACTCATTTCACATTTATAGTTTGATGAATGTGAAAAATGAATACACCACCACAGTTAAGATATAGGAAATTAATGTCATGCCCCAAATTCCCTTAGGCTCCTTTGCCGTCAATCCATCCCCCAGCAGCAGTCACCCACCTGTCTGATTCCTGTCACTGTCTGATTTCTGTGACTCTGTGTTAAATCTTGACTCCTTCTCTCTCTCTTTCTCCCTAGTAATATGAGGACAATTATTTTTATAGTCTTCTATACAAACAGAAAAAAAGTTTTAAATCACCATTCTGAGTACATAAAATAATCTCCCAAAATACTTGTTAATTTATTAATTCAAAAAATATTTGCTGCATACTGGTTCTTTGCCAGGATCTGTTTCAGGAACTGAGATAATACTAATAAGCAAAATTGTTAAAGTCTAGCCCTTAGGTAGCATATACTTCAAAGACTGTGGTAGGTTGATGTTTTTTTCTCATGGTGTGATTGGCTCCCTGGTTGGGAGTCCTCTAAACGGCACTGTTGGGACCGTATAACCCCTACTAGCCTCATCTCAGGCATTAGGATAAAGCTAAGTAGACCAAGGCTCAAGTTTTCAAAATTAAGAATCAAGTTTGGATTCATATGTGGAATCTAAAAAAAAAAAGAAGACAAATAAACTTAAATATAAAACAGAAACAGACTCATAGACATAGAATACAAACTTGTGGTTGCCAGTGGGGATGGGGGTGGGAAGGGACAGACTGGGAGTTCGAAATTTGTAAATACTGACAGGTATATATAGAATAGATAAACAAGATTATACTATATAGCACAGGGAAATATATACAAGATCTGTGGTACCTCACAGTGAAAAAGAACGTGACAATGAATATATGTATGTTCATGTATAACTGAAAAATTGTGCTCTGGAAATTGACACAACATTGTAAACTGACTATAACTCAGTAAAATAAATTTTTAAAAAAAGAATCAAGTTTATTTTCCTGCATAGTTCCATGAATTTGTATATAAGATGAATTAACTCTATCTTTGATCTTTGTGCAGCATTTCATTTCGTTTGTCCTGGGTCTGAGGTCCAGCTGTATCCTTCAAGGAACATGGTTCTCAACTCTGGTCCAACACTAGAATCACTGGGGAAGACATTAAAAAGTACTGATGTGCATTCCTCCTCCATTTGGCTTAGGCCTGGGCATTGATATTTATTAAAAGCTCCATTGTGTCTAATCATTCTAATTTGCAGCCAAGGTATGAAGACACTCCTCTAGTTTTTTAATGAAATAGTGTCCTGCTGTTTGAACATGTATCTGTGGTGGGGTTCCTACTTTCTGTTGTTCAGCAGGTATGCAATCTTTACTATATCTTTCCCATCTATGGCAATCACTGAAGCCATGGGTTGAAAATAGTTTGTAGGATGGAAGGAGCCTGGGGTCTTGAATCACTGAAGGTGAGGTCATCCACTGAATATTGCATTAGACTGTTGTAAAGACTGCTGGTTGCGGCTCAGTGTCTATTCTCTCCTTCATCCCTACAAACAGAATTTCTACATACTTGAGGATGTCAATATGTCAAGATAAAAAAGTATATGTCTTGGTCTCCTTTAAAGTTAGGATTACTTTAAGCAGACATATAAGCAGAAGTATTCAGGATTTCTTGAAAGTTTCTTTTAAAGAGTTTGCTGCATCTGACCTTACTGCCTTTTCTTCCTATATGAAGGTAGATGTAATGGCTGGAGTTTCAGCAGCCATGATGTAACCATGAGGATAAGGATCACACATCCTAAGGATGACAAATGAAGACAATAATGGAGACTTGTTCTCTGATGACATTGAAAGGTGCTGTACAGTCCTGGTGTAAAAATCTATAGATTTTTAATTACATGAAAGGAAAAAATCTCATGTAAACCAGTATTTTTAGGTGTCTAGTACTAATAGAATAATATAATTCCTTTTTAAAAGAGTGTTTTCTTTTGGTTTCATTCATTTTCATTTCTTCCTTTTTTTTTTTAATGGAGGTACTGGGGATCGAACCAAGTACCTCATGAATGCACAGTATGCGCTCTACCAACTGAACTATAACCCCCCCCAGAATATAATTCCTAATTCATACATTCCTGATGTCATACTTCCCATGCTTTCAAGGATCTTATCTATTACCACCCACTGGCTCTTCCTGACACCATTTGTCCATCTATCTGCACTACTTTCTGTGGCTTGGTGTTTAGATCTTTGTTATTTCCTCATGAATCGGTCTTGTCTCTTGATCCTTGGTCATCCTCAGTTTGGTCTTTTTTGCCTTTAGTGGAAAGCTGTCACATTTGATCAAGGTTAGCGAATATATACATTTGATCAAGGTTAGAGTGAATATATAACAATCGCTTCAAGGCAATTCTAAAATGCTTCCTAGCTAATGTGAATACAAGAACTTGATTCTCTCAGTGTGTTTTCTCTGTTCACTTTCCTCAATACCAAATTTAGACGGTCTTCCCAGCTCCATTTTCAGGTGAAAGTGAAAAGAAATAGTAGTATATAGATTATATGATGGACAACACCCTGTGAAATCCATCATTCAAGCACTAGAGGAGATTGGATAGTGTGACCTATGATTTATAGGTGGGAAGACACCACTTATCATCTCTAGGAAGACCTGTTATAGCTACTGGCTTTGCTCATGCTGTGTAGTATATTGTTTTCCAGGTCAGGTAAATCTCACATTCTTATTAAAGTTGTTTATTTCCTTTGTATAGCCTTGAAAGTAGGAAAATAATAAAAGGTGCACACATGGTAACTCATGAACTAGTAACTTTTGTTCTCAGTCTGAGAGGTTGAAAATGAAAATTGTGAACTTGTGGTACCCAGCATGTTCTGGTTGTTTGAAGAACATCACCTGATGAAAGCAGTGATGAAGGGAGAAGATCCACAAACAGTAGGAAAGCCACAACTGTGGGTGGCTCTGTGGCTTCCAATTTGCCCATTATCACCTTGAGAGAGAAAACCAAGTGAAATGGGTAGCTTTGTGTGTTTGTTAATTCAAACCAGAAAAAGAAAATGTGTAGCATCACCTACGGAAAGTCACATCAAGAAAAGTCAATATGTTTTTCTAAAGTAGACATATTTCCTCCAGAGTCCTGATGTTCCTGTGCCTAGAAGATCTTGCATTTTTGGTGCAACTTCATAAACTCTAGTTCTTAAGGTTGAGTTGATGAAAATGAACGAGTCTGTGCAGTGAGGTCCTTATGTTGAAAATCCAATTAATAATTAAATATTTTCACTTGACTGGTCTTTTTATTTTCTTTCAGTAGTATTTTATGCTAACATGACTGTTAGTTCCTTGAAAGTCTTCAGTTAGAGTTCCTCAACCTCTGTTAGAAAACAAAGTTTATTTAGAGATAATTTGTAATCATTTGTGTTTATAAAAGAAAGTAAACTCATGGACAAATGAAAAACACAAACTTTGCCCTCAAACCATTTTAATCATTAGCTTGACCTCCTTAATCATCAAATTGTTAGGTTCTTAAAAAAAAAACCACCAGTAAATAGCTAAACTGAATATTATATTCTTTAATCTGCACACCATTTCCCAGCCATTTCTTTGGGCTTTGGGGGCAAACTTAGCATATTGAGATGGTCTGAATCCCCTACAGCAATTCTGCACAATTTTGACCAATCAGGAGGAGGTGGTAGTGAGTCAAGAGAAAAGGGGAATGCTGTGTTATCCTATTCTAGGTTCCAACACCAAGGCCAGGCTCATACTCATCGATACTTAGAAAGTACCTAGGTTAATCACTTGTTAATGGTAGATTAAAAAAAGAAATCATGGTCAGGGTATAGCTTAGGGACCAGAGCTAGGAAGTCAACCAGGAGACTAGAGATGAGGAAGGTTGAGGTCCGGTAGAAATGAGGTGAAAGGGATGTCATACATTCTGGGAGGTGAAGGTCAAGGAACAGGTTCAAAACCTCAATTTGTTCTGCATGAAGCTAAAGCTGGAGCTGAAGTAAAGCTGGAGACTTTTACAGTCAGCTTTAAGGTTGACACCTGCCATACCTGCTGTGGAAATTTTAGGACTTAAGGCAAAAATACCTTTCAGTTTTGACAAAGGCTCCTGACATTCTGGGGAATTTCATCTGGTAGTATCATAACCTTTATGGCCTCCACCATTAAGTTTGTTGATCATTTTTTTTTTTTTTTGTGGGTCACTGGGAACAAAAAAGAAAAGTGAATGAGTGGGTCTGGGATCAGGGGGAGTAGCCAAGCTCTGGCACTGACTCCTACAGAAAAATGACGCCAATGCCAGTGTCCAAAGGACTGGAGATGACCCAGACTTTCTCGGTGTGGCAACAGCTAGGTAATAACCCTTCCATTTCCAGGAACTTATCTTATGGAAATAATCAAGGGTGTGCCCCAAAGTATGACTTTCATGTTCTTCTCAATATTTTTTACGATAGAGGAAAGCTAAATGCCCAACAATAAGAGAGTAGTTATGTAGGTATGTGACATACACTCATATGAGGAAATGTATGTGCAAAAATAAAATTGGTGTTTTAGAAGAATATTAACAAAGGGAAAGGTAACTTCACCTCCTTATTTATTTTAATGGAGGTACTAGGGATTGAACTCAGGACCCTGTGCATGCTAAGTACTCACTTTACCACTAAGCTATACCCACACCCCAGTAAAGCTAACTTTAAAAAAAAAGATTACATAGAAGTACAGTACATAACAGTAGCATTTTCCCCACACCCTATCCCTGTTGTCCTGCACTGTTCTCGATAACAGTACTTAACACTATGACATATTTTTTATTTACTTGTTTATTTTTATTGCCTGTATCCTTTCCCCTCTTTAGAATATAAGCACTATGAGGGCCGGGACTGTTCTGTTCATTGTTGAATCCCCTACTCCTAATACAACGCTTGGTGTATGGTGGGTGCTTAATAAATATCCCTTGCATGAATGGCTGAATAATTCTAGTGTGTGCTGTAGGGCAGCACAAAGTATAGAAGCACAGAAGACTGGCTCAAACACAGTCTGGATGATGATTAAGGAAGACTTCCTGGAGGAGGTGATCCCTGAATTGATGTTAAAGCATGGGGAAGAGAAAGACTCCTGGAGGTGTCCTATTATTTACAGACTGTCCAGAACCAGAACAGGACCACATTCTTAACCTGAAATATCACTTGTGACCTAGACTCTTGTTGATGTGACCTCTTCACTAGGTGGACTTCCTCAGAGTTGTCTGCCTGTGGGATACTACAGTAGATTGCCTGGTTCTTGTGAAGGGGCCAACCTCTTGGTTGAGTTCTTTTCCTGTTCGGTCCTTAATTAGTTTCGTCTCTTCCTCCACCAGCAACTGATACTGAAATCTTTGCTTGGTTTTCCTCCTTCTCTCTCCATATTATGATTTACCCTCTTCTAGTTTACCTCATGCTCCAAAAATCTTATAACTAATATGATATCATATAGGAAGCTCAGAATCATTAGATAATATTATATGGTGAAATATTTCACTATGACTTGTGAGCAAAACTAGACAGAATTATTTTCTAGTAAAGTTACTTTCCTTTCCTGTATCAGACACCTTAATAATTGAATAATAATATCAACAACAGTAATGACTATAAAAATAACAGCCCATAAATTTGCACAGCATTCTAACGATACATGTTCAAGGCCCTTGTGTATGTTATATCATTAGAACCTCAAAAAAGCTCTGGGAAGTAGGCAAGGCAAGGCTAATTATCACCATTTTATGGAGAAGAAAAACAGATAAAAATATGGATTGTGACTTTTCCAGTTTCACAAAACATCTTAAAGGCCTGAGACACATGAGAAATTAGATTTTAAAAAATTCTGAAGTAGCAACTTACTTCTAAAAGAGAGAAAAAAAACTACATACATTATGTTAATACTCTATAAAGGGGAGGGGAGAGAGGACACAAGGAATTTGTGCCAAAACACAGAAAGTGATTTTTTTTTTTTGGTCTTTATTTTCTGTTATGATGAAGAAAGATAGATTTCATTTAGTTTAAAAATTACATAAACCAAAAAATGGATTGCGTTCATGTAGTTTCAAGTAATTTGAATTGGAGTAAGTGTTCTAATAAACTAAATTTGTCCAATCAAAGGATTATTTTTAAATATGACAAAAATATTTGAGTGCTGCTAAAACAAACAGGGAATATAAGATAAACACATTAAGAAAGGAAAATAAAATTCCATTTCAAGAAGGTCACTGTTTATCGTATTAGGCAGCAAAGAAAACAAAATGAAAATGTTTAATTTTGGTTATCCAATTAAGATAAAATAAGTTCTGTAGTAATAGAACGGATTTCTTCATGAATTAAAATATAAAAATTTAATCTTCAGTTTTAAATATTATATCTCAAAAATTAAACTCTACTAATAAACTAATCAATATACGGCCCCATCTTCATTAAGGAACTAGATTTATAAATGCTGTATTATGTTAAACACTTTATTATTCAATATAAGTGTCACGAAATGAAACACTTAGAATGTGGGCTAAATGTATTTACATTCCAAGTAGCACTTTGCTAATATTAAAGCTGCAGGATCAAGTTAAAATTTTGTTATCAGTATTAAAATTAGTCATAGCCCATTTAATTATTTAAGAGAATTATAATATCATCCAAGGTAATTAGATAGGTTGAAAAATCAATTATATAGGAGCCATGTAAATTGTGAACATAAAAAGAACATTTGATATAGATCCAGTACAAATGTACCTGGTCCTTAGCCAAGACAAAAAGCACTGAGGTAATTCCTGCCAAAATTTATGTAAAATAAAATTACATGGCATCTAGTTGTATTGTAGTAATGTTGACATAACGAAGAAAGTTTAATCTTTTGGAATAATTGACAAAAATATTTAAAAGCGTGTCAAATATGAAAACAAATATATGTATGTATATGCAAGACTGGGACATTGTGCTGTACACCAGAAATTGACACATTGTAATTCACTGTACTTCAATAAAAAAAAAAGGGTGTAGAATTTTATGTGAGGGGAACTTAATGAAGTACAAAATGAAAATAATCAGAGTAAAAATCTAATGGAAGAGACTCTCCAAAGTGCATAGTTTCTATTCCCACACTCCACACCCAGCAAAACAAAAAGTTTTGCTTTCTGTTGACATACTTTACATTTGAGTGAAAATATTGTACTAGAGATACAATAATTATATATAACAAAATGATAGACCCTCTGAATTGAAGGAGACCTTGCATATCATCTGACTGAACCCTTTTAGTTTGCTGAGGCAGAGCAAGAACTCTGTGTGACTCTCCTAAAGCCACAGGACAGAGCTGGAACTAGAATCTAGATTTTTCTCTCTCCTGGTCAAAAACTCATTCCTCTGTAACATACTGCTTTACATTTGAGACAAGAGTGCAATTGTACAAAGCATTCCAGGCTTTGAGAAGTCAAGTTAAACATAAAGATGACAATTTCCAGAATACTAAACACAGAAATGCTCCCCTTACACCAATGGGCAATGAGGCATTGTTATAAAAAAAAAAATCTATACTTCATAAGACCATTGCATCAATTCACCTTTCTTCCCCTGAATTGCAAAGCACTTTCCTTCTTTGGATCTGGATGATCTGATGGGAAACAGGACACATATTCAATGAAACCCTTTCAATGGCAGTCAATGAAATTCTTTGCCAGCATTAAAGAAGCAATTACTTTAACTATTTTAAAGATCGATATTTGGATCAATTCACCTGCATCCAAATCCATGGCAAAGATGACTGAGAAAGATTGGAATCACTGTGCTTTGATTTATTTTAGTGAAAATATATAATCATGACTGAGGCTTAATCTTGTCCTGTGTCCAGAAGTTCCTTGATATGCTTCTGAAATTCACCTGCTGCCAAATTCATGAACATGTTTGCATATTTCTACAGTCCCCTGTCTCTTGAAACATATTTTCATTTCTTTGACATATCCTCATAGACAGCCTTTTCAAAATTCACTAAAATATTATCCTCGTTTATAGCCAGCCCTTCTGTCCTCCTCCAACACATAAGGCACTCTCAAGAGTAGAAAACAACAAAGCCAATTGAGAGACAGATGTTTATAGATAGCTAGATAAGCTCACAAGTTCAGTAACTCACTCTACTCTATGCATTTTAAAGCTATTTGAGAATAGTCAGAACATCCTCAAATGTTAATTCAATGTCAAATGTTTTCTTCTATATGCAGTAATAAGAAAGCAGGCCAGGGATAGGCTATGCCCAGAAGCCTTAAAGAAAATCACTCAGAAGTTGCTGTTATGGATTGAATTATGTCCCTGCAAGAATTCATGTGTTCAAGTCTCAACCCCCAGGACCTCAGAAAATGACCTTAATTGGAAA
The DNA here is from genome assembly GCF_009834535.1 of Camelus ferus. Lineage (NCBI taxonomy): Eukaryota > Metazoa > Chordata > Mammalia > Artiodactyla > Camelidae > Camelus > Camelus ferus. The sequence continues at coordinate 62,448,155 of NC_045732.1, read as the reverse complement.
TAGGGTCATTACAATTGGAATTAATTAAGATGAGGTTATTAGGGTGAGCCCTGATCCAATATGACTGGTGTTCTCACAAGTAGGGAACATTTGGATGCAGAGACAGACACACAGAAAGAAGATGATGTGAAGAGATGCAGAAGACAGTCATATAAGAGCTAAGGAGAGAGGCCTGAAACTGATCCTTAACACATAGCCCTTAGAAGAAACCAAAACTGCTGACGTATTGATCTTGAATTTCTAGCCTCTAGAATTGTGACACAAAAAATTTCTGTTGTTCAAGCCACTCAGTTTGTGGTACTTTGTTACGTCAGCCTTACTAAATTAATACAATTGCCTATCTGCAATTTCAGACAAAAACAATACTTTAAAAAGTCACTTAAATAGACTTTACATTGATTAATCAAATATAAAATAGGGTCGATGGAAGTGACACCTGATAAGGACTTTAGTGTATATGGTAGACTTTTTTTTTTAGTTTAATTAAGAGAGATCTCTAGACAGACTGGAAAATTCAGTTAAAGAAAACCTCACTTTCTTAACAAATCTGGTTTTATAATTCAAAATATATTTGATGATCCCCTAAAAGCCATACACTACGGATAGAGTGGTAAACATAAATCAGCTGTTATTTGCTCTCATGAAGCTTATAGCCATGTGGAATATAATTGTGTGTGTGGGTTGATTTTTTTAACAACAACTTTTTAAACTGATGTATAGTCAATTTATAATGTTGTGCTAGTTTCTGGTGTACAGCAGAGTGATTCAGTTACACATATATATTCCTCTTCATGTTTTTTCCATTATAAACTATTATAAGGCATTGAATATAGTTGCCTGTGGTATGCAGTAGGTCCTTGTTGTTTATCTCTGTGTTGGTTTTTAACACAGATTGAAGAGGCCAAGGCAGGGAAAAGAACAGGCATAGAATCCAAATTTAAGTAACTCCACACATTATTTCATTTCATTTTCACCACAATTCTATGAGATACTATTATTGTCTACATTTTAGAGATGAAAAAGCTCAGGGTACAGAGGAAATAAACTGAGAAGCAGTGAAACTGAGGTTCGAATCCAGATCTGTAAAACTCAAAGCTGTGTTGGTTCCATTCATCAACTTTTCAGAAAGAGAGGGAGAGGGGAGGGTATAGCTCAGTGGTAGAGTGCATACTTAGCATGTACAAGGTCCTGGGTTCAATCCCCAGTACCTCCATTAAAAAATAAATAAACCTAATTATCTCCCTCCAAAAAAATGTAAATGAAAAGAAAGGGAGAAAGAGACAAGGACAGTGTATGCACCTGCATAATCCATATAGCATTACACATGGTGATTTGGGATTGCACTATTAGCACATGTGTATCCGAGGTAGATCAGATACGAGGTAAAGTACTACACCTGGGAATTAGATTCATCTCAAAGACACATTAATATCTAAACACTGATTTTTTTTTTAACTTAGCATCTAAAAACATTCCTGTTTCTTAGCACCACATTTCTGTCAACGGCCCACATGGACTCTATTACTTACCCAGATTTCCATGGAAATCATATACTCACTACTAAGGTATTGATTACGTATATCTCTTCTCCTTCAAATGGGAATAGAAAGCACTTGCCAAGGTTGGTCTTGGTCAATTAACAAGATAGCCTCAGAAACTTGATTTATCTACACCTGGAGATGAGCCCTATGGGCCAGAGATGAACTCACATTGACTAAGTACGCAAGCAACAATCCAGAATGCCCCCAAATTGATGGACCACCAAAAAATACAAGTCTCACAGTGGAGGGAAAGCTCACATTGACATGACCAAAGCATCCTCTTCTCGTAGCAGCCCTACCGAACAGAAGGAGAGTTTGAGGAATGAGCAAGGAGTAGTAGTGAGATGAAATGAATATGAAATGACAGCTAGCTCTGAGAGAACCATTGGTCCATTTCTGCGAGAGGGCCTAAAGAACCCTACGGCCCTGACACTGTTCCCTGGGCACTGCCAGGATGAGTATGGCCAAGGCCTTGGCTGTACTCTTCCTATGCTCCCATCTGACAGCCCGCTTCCTCATGGACCCACTCTTTCCTTAGACGTGTTCATGTATTTTGTTAGTTTTGCTGTAGCCTGGGAGCCATTTTCTTTCTTTAGTTCGTCTTTGCCTGTCTATGACCTGGTCCATGAGGCCTTGATTTCATAGTTTCGTTTTGTTTTGTTTTTCTAATTGAAGTATAAAAATATGGACCACTTCACGACTTTGTGTGTTATCTTTGCACAGGGGCCACGCTAATCTTCTCTGTATCCTTCCAGTTTCAGTATATGTGCTGCTGAAGCCAGCACCGATTTTATAGTTTTTACTCTTAGAGGGGAAAACAATTTTCCATGTACTTTCGACAGCATGCAAAAACCTTACCTCCTTAGTTTTCAGATACAATTCTCTCTTTTGTAGTTTTCGCCTTTTGGGTTTTTGTGAAAACTCCCTGGCTATTTTTAGAGTTATACCATGTCACTTTCATAGAAATTTTAAACTCCTTTAATGGTTGGAGATTCACCATATTTTCCTAATGTGCATTCTTATTTATGTGAGAGAGGAAGAGAAAAAGATTTTCACATGGGAACCGATTTCAAGTTTAGAGTGATACTTGACTGGTAAAAAGGGAAAATAAATATTAGTCATGTGATGTTTACATTTTCCACCTTTTTCTCATGTGTATATAAATAATACATTTTATAGCTATACATATATATTCAAATTTCATATCGCTTGGAGTCTTCTCTTACCTTTGTGCCATAGATGGATTTCTGGAAAGTTCATCATAAAATGTAGTGCCAAGAGCCCTAGAGATGAAGTCAGCAGTCTTGAGGTCTTCACTTCCTTCCTGTGCTGGTTGGCTGGGTGGCCTCTGGCAAACACTGGAACACTTAGTGCCCTGGCCCTTTCACTTATAAAAAAAAGTGTCATGCGAGGGTGTGGGTGACAGCAGGACAAAGGTCTTTAGGTTTGACCAGGATCAGGAATCCTGGGGGAAGTGACAGGGTGCTAGGATCACCAGGAAGTTCTTATAAAAGGGATAATAGTTGAACCATCTAACTCAAAGAGCACTTGTGAAGAGGGCCACATGAAACTAGGTAAGAGGAAGTAACTTGAAAAGAATTCGTTGAAACATTTGTTTAGAAAGGAAAGGGGAGGATAGTGACTTTGCTTCTGACACTGTCCATGATGTATACCAATGATGCTAAACCTACAGAAAACTCTAGCCTTATCTAGAATTTCATTTTTCCTTTGGAAACCATTCCAGATTTTCTTTAGATACACAGTCCTATGCGCTATCACTTCTCTGTTAACAACCCCCAAATCTGTCTTAACCATAACTTTCATCTTGAGCTACAGAATGGCATATCTCCACTTGGACGCTTACATGCACGACACATTCAGCGTCGTTAAAGAAGTCATCGTCTCATCATCTTCTACATCAAACTTTCAAATGCAAACAATTTCTTCTCTTAATACCTCAAGTATGTAACTGCAGGGTTAATTGAGACTTTTTTTTTTAATACTGTGCTCAGTGATTTGTCAAGTTCTGTGTCATCAAATACTCTTATCTCCTACTCTTACTTTCATCCCCCTCTTTCCTTTCCTCTTCAACCATCTTATTTCGGTCCCTCATAGCTTATTATCTGGATTATAGTAAGTCTCCTCCCTGTTAACCCTCTTTCACTTGTCTCTAATACTTCTTCCACAACCCTGGAGATAACCCTGAAACATACATCTGATCACAGTACTCCTCTGGTTAATCCCCTGCAGTTGGTGCCTATTGCCTTCTAGATAAGAATATAGCACAACAAGGCTTTTCAGGATCTGGCTCCAAGCAGTACCATATTTCACCACAAATATATTTCAGCCATATTAACCTACTTAGAGTTCCTCTACTCTGCCATGCTGTCTCTTCCTTATATATGTTGTTTCCTCTGTCTGGACTACTCTTTTTGCCTTCTCACTTATTCATATTCTCTACCTTGCTAATTCCCATCTGGCCTTCAAGATTCAGCTGAAGTATCACCTCCTCCAGGAAGCCTTCCTTTATACCCCCTATTGTGTTTGCATGGTTCCCTTGACATAATACTTTTATAACACGTTCTCTTACAATTGTTGATTAGCTTCTCTGTATCCTTCCCTAGATTGTGAACTCCTTGAAGACACTGATTTTGTCTCACGTATCTTAAAAAAAATTAATTTATCTTTATATCGCCAAAGCTAAGAGGCTGCTTTGTACAGGTAAAACATGTTTGTTAAATGAATATAAACCTTATCATTAAGATTCTGACCAGCCTACCACGGGGCAGAAATTGAAGCATATGTCACCCACAGATTGAGGTTTAGGTTAGGGAAGCAAAATAATTCACTGGAATCAAAGTATCAGGCAAGACAAGGGCAGAAAAAAACACTGTGTGGTCATACTTAAGGCCCAGGAGTTAGCATGAATATGCTAGAGACATAGAACAAAAGCCAAGATCATAAGCCAGAGGGAAAATGTGGTCTGAGCAAGGTTAAGATTGTGAGTACCAAACACAATGCAAAGGGGCTGTTGTTGATGAATTAGTCAAGGGCCTTAGGCATTGGTGAGAAGCTTTAGACCAACTTTTTAAAAAAAATTTTTTTGGGGAGAGAAGAGGTAATTAGGTTTTTTGTTTTTTTTTTTTAAATGGCAGTACTGAGGATTGAACCCATGACCTCGTGCATGTTAAGCACACACTCTACTGCTGAGCTATATCCACCACCCTCTTAGACCAACTCTTGAGCGGGAAAGTCCAAAAGATGTATTATGCCTGGCTTCTGGGCCTCGCGTATGACAAGTACTGGGTCAGACAGAAAATCTGAGTGACTCTGAATTAGATCAAGGATCCGGCAGATGCAAATGTATGCTACCCCGGGTTAACCGTATTTGCATTTGGCGTTACTGTATAAGGATCAGGTCGAAGTGCTCCTATTTGTGACAGCTGAGCAGAATGCAACATGTGGTTACAAAAATCAGAGTTGTCATATTAAATTGGCCTTCAAAAGGTTCTTTTTAACGGTGATTTTCACGGTTAATAAAGCCATTAAGCACCCAAGGAGTGACCTTATCATATACCTTACATTTCAGCTTGAATGTGTAAATCAATGTCCAAGTGATTTAATTAAAGCAGCTGCAGCTAGTTCTTTCACGACACAACTCACTTTACGTTTGTAAATATTTCAACTGCCAAGAATTTTGCTATAAGAAGTGTGACTTTCAGGAATTTTAAATGATTTTTTAAATGACTCTGGACTGATTCTATATTAAGCATAGAGCAGAACATTTTGGAATGAGTTTCTTAGGTCTGGAAATTTTTCATTTTACTCTCCATTACATTTCTTCCACTGCACATGCTTTTTAGGTAATCACGTTAGCCTAATTAACTCTCTGTGGCTCCAAAAAGACTGTTTTTCTCTTTGGTAAAGACTACAGCTCTTCTACTCGGGGGAGATGTAGTAACAATAAAATGTCTCATTACTTGAGGAATTTTTGAAAGACATATTTGATAGCTCTTGGTAAACACCAATATAGTTTGTGAAATTGCAATAACATTGGACACATCCGTTGTACTATTTCATTCATCACGTTTTACACTCTACCTAGAGTGTACACTCTTTGAAGGCAGGGGTTATGTTTGATTCATCCTGTGGGTCACAATTCTTGGTACATAGTTGGTACTCAATAAATATTGACTCAGTGACTGTGGCTTTCCATGACAATTTTGCTGCCGTAATGAAGGCTGGCAATTCATTTATTTAACACTCTTCATACTCCACCTCTGCAATATTTATAACCTATTCTCTTTCCTCTAACTCTTTAATCACTAATGGCCAAATGGAACTTTATATGACCTAAGGCTAAAGCCATCAAATTTGGATTAAATCTTAGTTACCCATTACAGTGAATCATTTTCTTAAAATCTTTATTTTAGACAGTATGCTTTTACTTAGCATGAACACATATAATTAGTATATATGATATAATTTGAAGTATCAATTATTTTGGAACAAAATATTGTGCTTCCTTTTTAGAACTTCTTTATTAGAGACATGGAGTTTACACCTGGAGAAAAATGGGTCATCTGGTGAATTCAGAGGCTTGAAAATGAAAGCAACTTTGAGGAATTATCCAGGCCATTTCTTGCACGCGCATCACAATCTCTTCAAACAGTTCAGACTAATTTGTATTGATATTATTTTGAGAGATTTCCCTGGCTGAGCAAGTTCCTTTGGTAACCCAGTCTAAAGTTTACCAGAAGTTCTACTTTACGTGTCACCTAAATTCTTCCTTGGGAAAATGCCAACTTGTTTCCTCTTTTTTATATTCAGCAAAGATAGCAAAGGAATTGACCAGGAACCTTTCTTAAAAACACTCTATATCATTGATGGAAGAGTTGAAATGATCCTCAGTCTTCTTGGCTTTGGTTGATTTATCTTCACTCATGTTCCTAACTCTCTGCCTCTAAATTTTTTTCTCTCCCCACTCCCTGGAATACTGTCTTCCATCTTTCCAGTTTATTAGTCACCTTTTTCATTCATTCCAAAGGTGGTTATTGGAAGTTGCAGTCACTGCTTGAAATGAAAGAAAAAAAAAAAAAGGTGAGCTTCAGGTCTCTTAATGAAGTGTTTGCAATCCAATATGACAAAATTAAATGATAATATAAGGCAGAGATTGGCAAACTAAAGTCCATGGACCAAATCCAGCCTGCTTCCGTTGTAATAAAGTTTTATTGGAACGTAGCCAAGCTCATTCATTTGCATATCATCTATGGCTACTTTTGCCCAAGTAGCAGAGTTGTGACTGCAGCTGCATGCCCTGCAAAGTCAAAAATATAGGATCTGACCCTTGATTTAAGGCAGTAAATGATTAAGGGCTGAGTGGTCAACATTTAGTAGATCCAAGTAGGAAGTGGTAGAGGCATGCACTAGAGCAGTGCTTTTCAATCTGCGTAAGAAAGGACCTTTTTTTCCTTCCAATTTATCGTGGACCAGTACTTTAAAAAAATGCAATAAAAATAAATCATTAGAAATATGAAACAGAGACATAGAAAATACAAGGCCAGAGTTTTTAGTATTAGATTCAACCAACATAAAATCACTTTGTCAAGTTGCTAGAAGTTTCTAATTGCTCACTCTTAGTTTAGGTACTTATCTCGTCATGGACCCATGACAAACAGTTCACATACAGGCACCAGCTCAAGGATCATACTTTGGGTAGCATTTGTCTAAAAAAAAGTCTGACTGAACCAACCTCCCTTGCTTGATACACCAGGTTAATACAAAATCGGCAATCAGGTTATGATCAACAAGACTTGCGGGCCTGTGAAATATTCTGTCTCTTTAAGGTAACTTTTTGTAATTCTAATCTAATACACTGTGTTGATATAATTTACATCTGAGAGGACCTTTTTCTTTCTTTTACTTTTCAGGAGTTAGTCAGTACAGTACAAATAGATTCATTCTAGCCAAGCTAACACGACAGTATTTTTTTTTTAAAGAACAATAATTATTACGGGCATGTCTTCATGAACAGTGCATTTTCCTCCTTGTCGACAAACTTACATAAGAAGTGAAGTCATATATTCTATATCTTGATTGTGGCAGTGGTTCTACACCCATGGGTATTTGTCAAAACTCATAGAACTATACCCCTAAAAGGAGTGATTTTCACAGTATGTATATCATCCTGGAATAAAGTTGACTTAAAATATGCAGATTGTAGGGCAACTTCCACTGAAGTTTCTCTTTCAGTGGGTAGGAAATGCTGGCACCAGTGGGGTTAGAACTATGTGGAGTCTATTGACTCGAAGGACCTGCACTCTCTCCCCAGGAAGGTGCTGTTTGGACAAAGCTAGCTGGCTCTAGCTTTTGAGATTTTTTTTTATCCCTTTTGCGATCAACCCTTGCTTTCCTTGGAGACATAAACTAATTCAACTAGGATGCAGTCAAGTGTTAGGGGCCTGTGAGTCATTCTGGCCATAATAGGTGACTTTGTGTGTTTCTGTTCTAATCTATTTTGTAAATTTTCCTCACTCATGACCAAGTTCTTGTGGTAGAGGTGGAGGTGAGCAAGAGATAGCAGACTGCAGACTGCAGATAAGTAGTAAGAGTATTCAATGGAGAAAGACGGTGTAGTGCTGTAGCTGTGAAGGTTTCCTGGAAAAGACAGGATTAACATGGCTACCCATGGTTAGGATTTGCACAGCAAAGTATCCCAGATGGGAAACTTGCAGCATATTACTTAAGCTATTCTAGCTGGACTAGAGGATTACCATTGGGGTATAGTGTGTAGGATAAGGTGAGAAAAACAGATTTCTCCTGTTGGCAATGAGAAGCCATTACAAGTTTTTCTTAAGGGATGTGTAATCCTTGTTAACAATCTAGCTAAAATTCCACTTGCTCAAGCCTATACTTAAAGTACATATTGTAAAAGACTTCACTGCATCCTATTTTCTGTGCTTGCACTTTGTTTTTCTGACTACACCATGAGCTCTTATGGGCAGGAAATCTCTTACTTTTGCTTGTCCTGGGTGCGCAGTTCTTACTTATTGAATTAGCTTCAAAGCATTCTTTATTCCTTAAGGGAATTAGGACTCCTAGGATTCCTAACCCATTGCAGTCTTATGTGTTGGTATCAGATTTTCAATCTCTCTCTTGAATACTCAGTCTGAATCTTGTAAGATTGTGACCTCTGGTTGGAAACTTACCTAATAGTTCCTAAATAAACACTCTAGTTAATACAAGCCCCCCTCTTTTTTAATAGCGATGCATTTTAACAATGATCATGCCCCGCCCCCCTCTTTTTTAATAGTGATGCAACGCTGACTTGTTTTTATCTTGAGTTTATACAATCTTAAAACCTTGGCAGGGGAGTTAGATATTTGTTGTGCAACACAATCTTTGGAAACTTACCATAAAATGCTCTCTGAGTGTGGAAACTATGTTATGAAGGGCTGGCACCCTGCAGAATAAAGTAGATTCCCTGCGAGGCTTACAGCAAGATTTAGAGTTGTTTCCCAAGCTGTCCTGTGGAACAACCCTGTCGTGTCTCATAATGGTTACTATTGGTTGCCAAGCTTGAGTTGTAATCAGAAAATCTTGTGGTAACATAAATTTTGGTGGGTCGCTTTTAAGTTTGGAGAGGAAGAAATAATATACCAGGGACTTTCTCTCCTTTAATGGGGAGAAAGTTGTCATTAGAGTTTTCCATATCAAAAGTGCCCCACTCTTCTACCCTTCCCACCCCAATCCTGTGTTAAGTAAGCCTCCTCTATATGCTCAGAGCACCTTGCAATTATTCTTTCAAAAGGCTTACCACATTGTATTGACATGGTGGGCGTCTCTATTTGTTCCATGTGTGTAAGCTTTTTCAATGATGGGAACTGATTCATTGCCATCTCTGTGTCACCAGTGGCTAATGGAGTGTCTGACATATGGTGGCTAGTTAAGGAATATTTGTTGAATTTAGCTAATAATAATAATAATAATAATAATAATAATAATAATAATAATAATAATAATAGCTAACACTGAGTGCAATTACTTTGTACCAGCCACTGCTTTAAGGACTTTCCAAGTCTGAATCAATTTAACCTTCTCTACAATCCTATTCAAATCACACAAATCAGAAAAATAACAACAGAGTTAAATAAATATCAGGTAAATTCAAGATCATAAAGCTGAGGAGTGGTAGAAATATGTGTGTTTTGTGTATATGCATGTGCGCTTTCCATAAGCACGTATGTGTTCCATAATATGTTTTGTTTGTTTAACAGTGGATGGAAATGTGTTCTTTATCCATTCCCCTATTGATGGACATTTAGGTTATTCCCTTCTTTTTTTCCTGCTATAGAGAATGGTGTAGGACATCTTTGAGTATGAATATTTCTCCAAAGCTGATGAGAAGGAATTGTTGGGTCATAGGACTCTTTTTGTTCTGGGTGCACTTTTACTGTAATAGACATGGCCAAATTGTCATCCTAAAAGTCTGTGCCAGTGACGCTAGTGGTTTCTCCACACAAAAGATAATTAGAATAAATGGAGAGCTATGCTATGTTCCTAGATGGAAAGGTTCAATTTTCTAAAGATGGCAGTCCTCATCAAATTAATTTGTAAATCCTATAGAGTTCCAATTAAAGCCCAACAAATTTTTTTGTGAAGTTTGACAGGCTGATTCTAACTTTTAAGGGGTAGAGGAAACAAGCAAGAGGAGTTGAGACATTTTGAAAAAAAATCACAAAAATAGGAGTGGTAATGTTACCACAAATAAGGGAGGAAGGGAATGAGGGGGAAGAAGAGTCAGGGGAAGATAAGAAATATAGAAAGTCTACCAACTAGAATAGTTCTCATGATATATTATAAAGTAAGCCTATAGAATATCATTTCTACTTTTAATACTATTGCACATATTTGAAATTTGAAAATGCAGATAAACAAGGACTAGAAGAAAACCTGGCTAGAGGAAAACATTGACCTCGCTAAATGATGGGATTGTGGACTATTTTTGTTTTGGAATCCAGATATTTTAATCTATTTTTTCAATAATGTACATAAACATGATCCAAAACTTTAAAGAAAATCTTATTTTCTTATTTTTAATATTGTCCCATCTGCTTCCTTCACAATGTTAGCTATGACAATTCAGATGTCACAGATGTCACTGACTCAGATTTCATTGATTATTGCTCCTTTAAGGGCAATGTTTTACTCTCTGGAAGCTAAGAGAGTTTTTTTGTTTGTTTTTCTTTTTATTCTAGAATTTCACCACAGTGTGTCTAGGTGTGGGTCTTTATCTATACGTCCTACATCCTGTTTGACAACTGCTAGGCCTCTTAAACTTGAGAACTCATGCCTTTCTTTAGTTCTGGAAAATTTTCTTCTGTTATTGCTTTGTCTATTCTCCTTCCTGCCCATTTAAAAAATCTCTTCTTTTTCTCTTGGCACTGATTATCGGATGCATGCTGGAACTTCTGGATATATACTTTGTGTCTCTTAGCTTTTCTTTCTTGTTCTTCTGCATTGCATTCTGAGAGACACATTTGTTTCATTGAAGGGGAGCTAGTAACTAGAAGGGGGCAGTCTAAGAAAGGCTTCCAGGGTATTGTTCAAGTTCTGTTTCTTGCTCTCCAGTTGGTTACACGCATTTGCTCAATTTGTGAAAATTCTTCAACATTAGATGTCTGATATATATACACTTATTTCAATAAGTAATTTTTTTTAATAATAACTTCAAGGCTTTTATTGGCCTGAACAACTGAAAAGATGAAATTGCCACTCATTAAGATGCAGAAGGCTGCAGGTAGAGTAGGTTTGGGAAGCAGACCAAGAATTCAGGTTTGAACATGCTGAGTTTGAACTGCCTTTTAGATATGTGGGAAGAGATGTCAATTATTGTGTTGTTTTCCTGATAAATTGTCCTAATCTATTTGGGCTTCCATAACAAAATACCACAGATTAGCGGTCTCATAAGCAACAGAAATTTATTTCTCAAAGTTCTGGAGGCTGGAAGTCTATGATCAGTGTATCAGCATGGTCAGGTTGAGGGCGCTCATCCAGGTCTCACACTGTCGACTTTTTGCTGCATCCTCACACGCTGGAAGGGGCTAAGGAGCTCTGTGGAGCCTCTTTTACGAGGACACTAATCCTATCATGAGGATTTCACCCTTATAACCTAATCACTTCCCAAAGGTCCCACCTCTTAATATCATCACATTGGGCATTAGGATTTCAACATATGGGGGACACAAACATTCAGACCATAGCACATAGCACATCAAGTAAGATGAGGACTGAGAATTAACTACTGGATTTAGCAATTTGGAGTCTATTAGTCACCTCAATGAGAGCGCTGTTGGTGGAGAGGAAGCTAATCAGCAAATCAGAGTGATCAAATGACATGAAGGAGAGGAAATGGAGACAGGAAGTATAGGCCTTTGTTGTTTGCTGTCTGGTCCAAGATCATGATAGAGGCATTACAGTGGGGTCAAAATTCCTGACTGCTTCTGCTGCAGGACTCAAACCTATTATCATTTTGGTTGCCCATGGTCTCAGCCATCTCTGTACTAGTAACACTCTGGAAGCCCTCCTCACTTTCAGGAGCCCTTCCTGTGTTCCTGTGGACTGTGGCTTCCCTCTGTCTTTCTTTCTTTCCCTCTCCCTCTCCTTCCCTCCCTTTTTTCTTTAATTTGATCCCACCTGATTTCTATCTTTGGGCTGTTTCTCTTTCCAGTCCTCAGGGGCACCTGTTCTTATTTCCTAGCATGTCATACCGAGTCAATTTCTTCACTTCCCTTTTTAAAATCTCAGTTTCCTTACCTATTAAAGGTGCCAAAGAATGGCTACTTAACTCATGGATTTGTGAGGGTTGAAGGAGATTATAGATAGGAAAGTGCTTTTTAAATTATATACTCTATAAAAATGTTAATTTTATGTTAGCTCTTACTTTTTAAAGAGTGATTGATTTCATGATTTGGGTATATGGACTCTATTCTGTTCTCTAATTGTGATTATTTTCAGTGAGTTTAGAAGGCCTGCTTTTTAGTGGTGACCTGCTTGACATCTCCAGTTATGGTTAACAGGACTATGGGAAGTGGGACTAAGGATATATACTTACTAATTTATTTATTTTAAATTGAAATGCTTGCTGTGCATTGTGATTTTTTTTAAATTGAAGTGTACTTAGTAGACCCACTTCTGATGCCAAGCTTTCTTTTTTTTTCCTAAATGACTTGTTGAGTTGAAAACAATGGATCTCCTCATCACCCTTTTATAAATGTTTACAAGAGTCTTCTCCCGTTGAACTATAAGTTGCTTAAAGGCAAGGATTAAGCCTTACTCACTGTAATATCCTCAGTGCCAGGCAAAGCATTTGGCACTTAGTAGGGACTCATTTCATGTTTATTTTTGAACAACTAATTGGACTTTAGCAATGATTTTTGTCTGTATTGACTCAAGGGATATTATTAGCGTGACAAAAATTTGCTTAAAATATTTCAACAAGGTTTTTACAAGCATCGTCTATGTGTCTATGGTGTGGGTATTTGTTTTAGGCAGAAAAATTGCCTTATTGAGACTAAATTCAGCCTGGTTGTCTACAAGCTAAATACTAACTTGAGAAACTGAAAAAGCTGCACTTATTGATAGTCTTTAATGTCACAGTAACCCTGAAAGTCTCATATTTGTTAAGATGCAGAACTGCGATGTATATCCAGGTCTGACTCCAAACCCAGTGTAACTGAGCAGGACCTTTTGGGGACAGGGGGCCTTCTGGGACAGACTCATCACCCCCCCCCACCGGGCCCATCCTCTGCTTTAGCTCCTCTCTAAAGTACCTAGTTTACAGTATCTGATGCATATTTCCTGAGCTGTTTTACAGATGCCAAAACCCCCACCAAGTGGAAGACATTAACTACTTGATGATCATGAGTCCATAGCCCCCAGGCTGACAGGAGCCTGAGGCTTGATAATATTAACCCCTGTGACACTGCCCTGTTAACCTCACCATCAACCAATCGGAGAATTGTGAATGAGCTGATCACTTACCCTGCAACCCCCTCCCTCACCTGGTCTTTACAAATACTTTTCTGAAACCCACAGTGTGTTCAGGAGTTTTGAGCACTAAGTACCTGAACTCCCTCCTTGGTGCCCTGCAATAAACGCTGCACTTTCCTTCATCACTACACAGTGTCAGCAGATTGGCTTTACTGCGCATGGGTGAGCAGACCCAAGTTTGCATCAGTAACACCAGCCCATTTAACTCAACTCTTCTGCCTCTAATTTGTCTCAAGCCAAGTAGGTAAGGACCATCAGCTGGCAGCAACCTCATACAATTTCAGTTTTCTATTATAGGGGTTCAGTATTAACCCTATTTTTGCTGTTTATTGACTTTTTTTTCTGGGAGTTAGTGATAAAAGTAGTTCTGGATCCTCTTCTTCTTTTCTTGTTGACTTGGTTTTTCTTCTTTCCTTTTTCTTTCCTTTTTTTTGCTTATTTGAACTCACACTGAGGCTCTAAAAGATCTCACCAGTTTTAATCCCTAATTTTTCCACTAGAGGAAGAGAAATGACCTTTTTTTCCACAGAACTATATCTAATTTTAGCATTGTTTATACAATAACTTTCAAAGTATGTTTTCAAATTGCTGTTAGTCTTTTTGTGTAGCCCTTGCAGCCTATGCAATGATGGAGGTTAAATGTTCATACATCTAGAAAGAGAAAAAGGCCTGATCTAGAAAAATGCAACAAATATCTATTGATCGCCTATGCCTCAGTGTAGTTACAGGCCCTGGAGAAACCCAGCGGTGAAAAAAAATTACAGAAAAAGTAGAGACCAAAACAAAGTGCATATTTATACTAAAAACAGATTTAATGGCAATGAAAAATGTGTTTTAAAATTCCTCTACAGATGATGTAATTTATCCTTGAAATAGGTTATATACATTTATAGGTTTAATGTCTACAGTATAATAATTTAATTTTAAGTGGGTAAAACCAAAGAGTAATATTACTTGCCCATTTTTTCTTTGTTTCTTTCGCTTGCCTCAAACCACTTGCTAAGTATACATTTGTATCTTAGCCTTTTGATAATACCATTAATTTAAAGCAATTTGGGGCACTGAATGCTCCCACTTCAATGAGGACCTCTGCTCAAAGTTTACTCTACATTTTTCTGGAGTTACGTGCTGTTTGCCCTAAAAAGGAGACTCTAATATTTATCATATGTTAGTGAGATTTAAGGTCGTAAAGTTGAGGAAACTGTTTTTTGATGCTTTGTCAGGAATTTTAATAATTTCACAGTAAGAGTGAATACAGCTTATTTTGGGGGCAGGGGTTTAAAATTCTTTAGGAAACTTCAACTCTTATCAACTTTTCTATCTGTATCCTGTGATGAAGATGACTGCAGGCTGCCTTTTTTACTCCTGGTATATTGGTGGTGACACATACCTTGTTAAAATATGACTCAGATTTCTGTCTAGTGGCTTTGGAGCAGAATAGATGCTTCCCTACTCATTCTCTACCCAATTCCAATTTCTCTTCCCTGATCATCATCCTGCGGCCATTGAACAGTTGATTATAGATTAGTTCTGATGCTACCTGCTAACTGCTTCTTGTATGCTGACCTCATGCACATTTCAATGCTCCTGGCAACAAGGTCAGCGTCTTGAAATTTAAAACCCTTCTCTTTTAAATTTTAGCTTCCCCTTCAACACATACCACATTGGTAAGCACAGAGTAAGAACTCAAGAGTTACTTTAAAAAAAATTTTTTTATTGAAGTATACTTGTTTATAATATGCTAGTTTCAGATGTACACCAAAGTGATTCAGTTACACATATACATATATATTCTTTTTAACAGATTCTTTTCCATTATAGGTTATTACAAGAAATTGACTACAGTTCCTTGTACTATACAGTAGGACCTTGTTGTTTATCTGTTTCATATATGGTAGTGTGTATCTGCTAATCCCAAACTGCTAATTTATCCTTCCCCCTGTCTTTCCCATTTGGTAACCATAAGATTGTCTTCTACGTTTGTGAGTCTCCTTCTGTTCTGTAAATGTTCATTTGTCTCTTTTTTTTAGACTGTACATATGATATCATATGATATTTGTCTTTCTCTGTCAAGAGTTACTTTTGGATTCATTCATTTAGTCAAGATGTCGGGATCAGTATAAACAGTGTGGTGCTTTGGAATGAGCATGGACCTGAAAGTCGGGAGATCTTGATTCAGGACTGAGCTCTGCCATTTACCAGCTATATGACCCTAAGCTTTTCACAGTCTCTCTGAATGGTAGTTTCTTCTTTAAAACAAAAGTACCTGAACTAAATATTTTTTTCCTCAAACTCCTTTCAATTCCATGATCCAGTGCTCCAAAGGAGTGAATAAGAGTCCTCTATGTTTCTAATTTCCCACCCGTGCCTTATAGTTAGTGAATGTTCTCCCATCCTCTTGGATTTATATTCATGGCTCCACTTGATGGTCTATAACAAAATGATTTAAAACATAGAAAAGAGCTTGAATCCGGTGTAGTATGTTCAGTAGAAAATTAGTAAATAGAGACTAAAAAGGCATATATTTTTTTTCACAGTCTATTGTTTTTCCAGGCACAGTTACCAACGGTTTCAAAATATATTCCTCAAAGAATAACAAGCCTTTTTCCCTTTAATGCTTTCCCTTACATATTTGCTTTATTTTTAGCTGACTAGAGGATCTGTGTGTTATAGACCAGACTTCCTCAAGCTGGCCTTCTTTTTAACATATGCAATTTTTCTAATCACAGTTATTTGTGAGAGCAAGACTGCACATGACGATAAGAAAGACAGCAGAGTCAGCTAATTTTAGGAATAATTAGACCAGTCATGATAATGAAGGATTGGTCTATATATAGGGCATTCAAAAAAAATCAGTCTGGGATAAATATGTGTATAAATCTGAATATGAATAAAATTCTTAATCAAATAAAAATTCCAATGAGAAATTGCATATAATCTGTCTCACTTTCCTACCTCATTGAGTTGTTGCAAGGCCTTAATAAGACTCAACACGTTAATATTAGTTGACCTTGGATAACACTTTAGACCAGTCTCCTCACCACTGATGCCCACTCTGGGATAAGGAGAAAGGCATACTCTTCAGTGCCTCTGGGAGACCTTAAATTGCCATTGGTGAAGAATCCCAAATCTGCATTCCAACCTTGTTTCCGATCTTAATTTCCAATTTAATATTTCCAACTGCCTATCAGGAATCATGCATGAGATAGTGAATCCCACTATCAATACAAAGTCAATAGAATCACACTCAAATTGATCAGCTGTCTCCTACCCCAATTGTTTTTCTTCCCAAACTTCCTAATTTTTCCCCAAGCCAGTTTTTCCTAATGCAAATCAGAAAAGGAAAGATGTCTTAGGCTTTGCCTGAGGCAATCTAAACCTCCAAGATGGAGCAACATCTAGGAAAAAGTAACTAGATGAGGCCTGGGAAGTAGGAGAGGTGAGGCAGGAAAGGAGCTGGAGACAGAAAGGTTTGGAAATAGAAGGATTCAAAGGCAAGGAGAAGTACAACGGTATTGAAGGGCAGTTCTGGAACTAATTGCACATATTTGGTTCATCTGTTTCACCATCCTTCTTAGGTGGCTAAAGCATCTTTTGGAGGACTAGAATCTTATTTTTAATGGAGCAGAGAGTATAGTAAAATTTCTGTGAATATAAACACCTCCTTTTGAAATCTCAATGACTTGAGGCCATCTTGGAAACCACTCCCCCAAATAGTCTACCCACTAAACTAAATGGTACTGAACAAATGCTTGCTAGAATGAATGGATGAAAGTCTTATTTTGGGGAAGGGGGGACATGTAATTGGGTTTATTTATTTTTTAATGGACGTACTGGGGATTGGACCCAGGACCTCATGCATGCTAATCACGTGCTCTACCGCTGAGCTACATCCTTCTCCCGGATGAAAGCCTTATTGATGCTTCTTCCTCCCCTAGACCTCTTGCCCTCATCATTTCTACCCCATTATTACTGTTGGCCTTGTCCAAACACTTCCCTTTAGTATTTGAGTGCCTCCAAAATTTATTTCCAACTTGATCTTTCCCTACTGCTCATCAAGATCTTTCTGCTATGTAAAGCAGTCTCCATTCACTGTCTCCTGGTCATGCTCCTTCTTTTGTTTCTTTCCTCCTCCTTCTGCATTCCCTCTCTCCTCATTTCAACTTACTCTAGTATCCCTAAAGACCCAGTTCAAGTCCTATCATCTCTGTGAAATCTTTTGCATACATTTAAGTGAAGATGAATTTCGTCTTTAAAAAAATTTCTATGGTAACTCCTGCTTTTGCATACATGTTCGCACTTAATCATTTTTCCTCCTAAGTGGTGTTTTCTCCTAAGTGGTGTATGTATCTGACTGCCTAGAGAGTGTGCATGTCCTTGAGGGCGAAGACTATACATTGTACTTCTTTTGTGTTACACACAATGTTTAGCAAAAATGGTTATTGAATGAATGATTCATGTTGAGTACAGAAATAGAAAAAAAAAAGGAATGATAATGAAACAATTTAAACCTCTTTTACTTTATTATTCAGGAGATCAACAAAACACATTAAAGCCTGGCAATATCCTTGACATCCCAAGTTTAAAATAATACATATATACAAAGATGACTATATATATCATCTTTGTAATACGGAATTGTATATAAAGGACAGAGGAGAACATTTTCTAAAGTAGGGATTTAGTAGTTGAAACCAATTCGACATAATAAACCTTTTTGTTCTTAAAAACATTTGAGAATTTGGAAAGGGATTTATGCTTTTTGGGTTTTAGAATAAATCTATCAGGCTCCTAATAAAAGATAACATGACCCCTGAAACAAGTCTTTTTTTTGATAAAATTCTATCCAATGAATTTCTAATAAGATAACTGCTGTTTTACCTCTTTCAAAACTTGAAATAAAATCACTGCCATTGAATGCAGATTTTGAGGGCAGTGATCTAATTATCCCCACATGTTCCAGGGAACAATGTAAAACTTTGATAACTAAAGCCTTGGAAGAAACAATCAAAACAAATCAAACCATTGAAGGCAAAAAATCTTTTGAGGCTATTACTGGTAAGTGAGGTAAAAATAGATAAAACTTGTGGTTGTTACAAATACTTTTCAGCTAGGTAAACTTGAAGCAGAGAGACCTTCAGTTAGAAAAATGTTATCTGGACATTTCTGATGTGGAGACTCGTCTATTGGTCTGAGGATTATAAAATAACAATAAAATTAGCTCATTCTGAATAAAATGCTAATCTTGAACCACTTCATGAAATTGACATGCGTGCCTTTAATAGTTCATTTTCCTTTTTTTTGTTCTCATTTTTTCCTCCTTAACATTTTATAAATGTCATAATAACACATTAAGAATCACGATGCCTCCCCTGTATTTCTGAAATCATTATCCTGGATATTACTGAACAATTTCAAACATTTGGAATGCTGACACTGATTGATAAAGTTATTCATAATACATGCCTATTGCTGATTTAATTACTTTCGGGTTAAATGAAGAGGCATTTTAAATGGTGTGCTTTTGATATAGTTAAATTATTGAAAACAAATCAAATAAGAAATAGGTTTCAAAAAAGAAAGATGATAAAAGGACATCATTTCTGTGAAAAAGTTTATTTTTAGATGCAGAATATTTATAAATTAATGGCACAGAGAAAAGATGAATTCTTTGTCCTTTCTCTTTAAATATCAGCATCATCAAATATTAAATGCCTGTAAATATCTACTCTAATTGATCTCATGCTTTTCCTTGACCTTGATACGTAGTTGGAGGTTTCCCTAAAGAGCTAAATACCTGTTCAGTCCTGCTGCCTTGCTGGCTAACTGATTTCTTCCTGTTGCTAAAGCACTTGTTCCCCAAACCCTCTTCCCTCTAGGATTTAACCTCTCTTCTCGAAAGTGCCTGAATGTGCCGCAGCCTATGATACTAATGCTGTCTGCAAGGCTTGTCAGTAAAACAAGCCGGCGGTCCTGGTAGTGCTGCAGCCTTCAATGCAGCTCCAAGCATAATACAGTCAGCTCGCGCCGGGAGATGATGTAAGATGAAGTTTCAGGGCTGTGATGAAAAGGTCTTCCAATCTAAATAGCGTCTGCAAGGCAAATGGTTCTGTGTTTTTCAGGTAATTGTAATCCCTGAAATCAAAACACCTCTCAAGGTGTGCGACGACACAGCTATCAAATGTTTTAAATGATTTCTTGAGCATCCAAGCTGAGAAGAATGGCAGGTTTAGATTCTTTCGAAATTCATAATATTTGTCATTCAGCCTCTGAACCAGCTTGTTTCCATGATTTGGAATAGGGGCTGTACAGATGGCAACCCACTTGAATGCCTTTTTTTCCCCAGAGAGAGACTGCTGTCCTAGAATTATCGCAGCATATTAAAGAAAAAAATTACACTCTTTAAAAATAAATTCCCTAACTCCCATGGGATGTTATCTTGGGAAAACTAGATACTTTATTAAAAAAACAAAAAAAAGCTCATGCACAACAATATCTCATGCCAGTTAAATGCTTAGGGAAGTTTCCTTTGGTACATCTTATGTTCTAGTTAGAATTTTAAATTTATTTTGCTTAAATATTTCAAGTAAGATTAAATTATGTAATTCATAAGAGCAATTCTACTCTAAGATGTTTTTCCAACAATAAACTGGTATTTTGCTCTTAAGGACTACCATGCAAAAAGAGATGGATCTGCCCTAAATAATGCTTGTTAATTATTAGTGAGAAAAGCAACAACTTGTACTTAGGAGTTAATGTCTTTTTAAAAACTTGCCTTGGATGACTTTCTGCGTCCTTCTTTAATGTTGGTGTTTAACCTATTTTAATAAAAATTTCTGTTTTTTTATTCATAAATTGGAGAGTGGAGTATAAAGCAGGCTAATTTCTCTCTCAGTTGCCCACACATATGGGGAACACGACTGCTCAAGTCAAAAGAGCTTTCCAGGTCAGTACTGATGACATGGTGGCAGCATCTCCTAATCTCAGGCAGAGAACAGGGATGTGTGCGAGCCTTTCCTCTTTTGTGTTCTTCTGTATCATGGCATTAATTGTGCTATTTTGTAGTTGTTGGTTTTGGGGCATGCCTCTTGCGTAGACTGTGTGCTTCTTGAGAGTAAGGACCCTGCTTTTTTTTCTTCTTTTTTTTTAACTGAAGTATAATTGATATACAATGTTATGTTTAAGGACCCTGTTTTTCATCTTCATTAACCCCCTCACTTAGCACAGTGACCACCATAATATCAGGTGCTGAAATAGGTCTGCCCGAGTGAATACCTTGTGTCAGAAAGACCCGAGAGAACAGTGACTCTGTTGATTTCATTTTTATCTCTTGAGCACCTAGTATGCTTCCTGGCTAAATTAATGTGGAGCAGGTGGAAAAAGAAGCTTTATATTTTGTGAATACATACATCATCTTATTTCAGCCTTTCATAAGCTTCATGGACTAGTAGATAGGGTAGTTTGTTTTTGTTGTTGTTTTTTTATTGAAGTATAGTCAGTTTACAATGTTGTGTTAGTTTCTGGTGTACAGCATAATGTTTCAGTCATACATATACATACATATATTCCTTTTCATTACAGGTCACTACAAGATATTGAATATAGTTCCCTGTGCTATACAGTAGGACCTTTTTATCTATTTATTTTATATATAGTTGTGTGTATCTGCAAATCTTGAAATCGCAATTTATCCCTTCCCACCCCTTCCCCCTACCCTGTAACCATAAGATTGTTTACTATGTCTGTGAGTCTGTTTTGTAAATAAGTTCATTTATGTCTTCTTTTTTTCTTTTTTTAGATTCCACATATTAGTGATATCATATAGTATTTTTCTTTCTCTTTCTGGCTTACTTCACTTAGAATGATGATCTCGAGGTCCATCCATGTTGCTGCAAATGGCATTATTTTATTCTTTTTATGACTGAGTAGTATTCCATTGTATATATATACCCCACCTTCTTTATCCAGTCATCTATTGATGGACCTTTAGGCTGTTTCCATGTCTTGTCTATTGTAACTAGTGCTGCTATGAACACTGGGGTGCATGTATCTTTTTGAATTAGAGTTTTCTCTGGATATATGCCTGGGAGTGGGATTGCTGGATCGTATGGTAAGTCTATTTTTAGTTTTTTTAAGGAATCTCCATACTGTTTTTCATAGTGGCTGCACCACTTCACATTCCCACTGACAGTGTAGAAGGTTTAGGGTAGTTTATTGTTCTCCTCATTTTATAGGTGGGGGGACAAAGATCCAGAGTGATGAATTAAGTTACTAAAATTAACCTTGTAGAACTTATGTAACTATTTCCTGAAGACGGGACAAGGGAGCACATCTGTGAGTCAGTAAGTGCCCTTAAGAATAGGTCTTGAGGAGGTCTGCTCCCACTCTGAAAAAGAGAAAAGAATGTTACTGTGATTGCATATGGGTATTGGCAAGGACCAGTTCCTCAAAGATACTTGAGTGAGTATGTGCATGTGTGTGTGTTTGGTGACATTCTTTCAGCTCCTTCAAAGATGTGAGGACAGATTATTTCTACATCATCTAATGGTTAATAATTTTTTTACACAATCTTTATAATATGCCAACTAATATGAATAATATACTTGGTTCAGTGCCCCAAAGTCAGGGCCTCTTTTCCCTTAAGGTGGTGGACTACTTTCCCACCACTTGTCCAATCCTAACTTTGGGGGCAATGCTCAACAGCAGACCATCTAAATGGCACTGTGATCATAGAACTGATACTCTGGGGTTGAAAAACTGTCCCAATATATTTGACTAAAAAAGTTAGTGTCAGAATGTTCTGGAAAATACATTTTAGTTCATGTTCAAGTTGACTGAAACTCAGAGAACTTTCAGAGAAGCACAGCTTTGGGAAGATCAATATGAAGTAACTTTTCCCACTTATTGCTAAAGGATTCTAAAGTATACTCTAGTCCATGGTCGGCTTCATCTGCACTTGTAATGGTTTTCCAATAATACGGTAGCTTGATGTTGTCATTTTAAGTGGAAATCCACTCTAATCAAATCTTAAGTTGCTGCTCCAGTGTTTGATGAACTCCAGACATTTGTGCCTGCTGCTCTTTTTCATTGATTAAAAATCTCCTAGCAGGTCACACGATCTTATCCTATTCAGCAATCAAAAAGCATTTGGTTCCTTGCCAACGTGAGGGAGGAAATAGAAACGGGTGTGATGACCTGTTAAAATCAGTGAGCTTTATATCTAGAGGACCTAATGCGTGGAAATATTTTGCTACTTTCTGAGTTCTTTCCTTTGAATAGATTTTAAATGTGTTAAAATGGGATTATTAAAGATGCTCTTTATTTCAGAGACTTCCTAAGATCTTCCTCAAATTCAGTACAGCTTCTGGAGTCTTAAACCTATCTTGCTTGGCTCAAAGCCAACTCACTTCTAGGAGTCAGTCTCTTTCTTGGGGATGGGAAGTGGGAGGGTAAGTAAAGTTAACAGCTATTTCCTTCTTCCTTCCCTTCATTTTTCCATCTATTTATCTTTTCTTCCTTTCTCCCTTCATTACTTCCTCCTTTTCTTTCCTTATTAGGAGCAGCCCTGGCGGGAAAACACACAAACCAAAACCACTCCAAAAAAACCCAAACAATAACACCTGTCTATATCTTTGTTGGTCAAGTCTGGAGTTGCCCTAGAGGTGGGTAGGCATTTATACTTGCTGTCAATTTGGTGACTGATTATTGCTGGAGAGGAAGAGGTTCCTTGGTCAGGGACGTGGCACTACTACTGCTAGAGGGAGGTATATGCTGGGGACTGATCAAAAACATCCACGGTCTTGTCTTGAGAGGACCAGTGAGGATCCCCTGGGGTAAATCCTAGAGGCACGGAGAAAACATCATTGAAAGGTGGGTCTGTCATACACACTACAGATCACTGGCACCTGGCAGTGGCAGAGAAGCAGAATTCAACTGGTGTCATTGGGTAGCAGAATCATCAGTTGTGACGGTGACCACGAGATATTAAGGGCTAGCCTTTCTCTCTCACTTTCCTGTGACTTCGTAAGCTCTGAGATTCCTATAGAATCTGATAGGGGAGGGACCTCCAAGAATGACTCTTAGTGAGTGCTCTATCAGTTAGGAATGTGAGGGCTCAGAACTAAGTTGAATTTAATTTAAAAAAGCCAAACAAAAATGTGCTGTTTCTTCTACCAAAGCAATCAGGAACAAATTCATGCCTACTGCAAATACATTAAAAAAAAAAAAAAGGGGGCGGGGGAGATACATCCAATCTCTGGGAATTGGGATGGGGTTCAGAGGAGAGTTCACTTTATACTTAAAATGTATGTGTACATGTGTGTATCTGGGTGAAGGGAGAATAATCCTTTCTTTTCAAAATAAAAACAAAAGTCAATTTGGGTTGAGAAGAGGATCTGGAGATGTGTAGATACCTTCAAAGGCATCAGGACCAGCCCGAAGCCTGATGTGTATTCTTAGGATGACTTTGAGAGCCTGGAAGCCCTAGATTCAGACAGAGCTTTGAAGGGGATAAACTAGGAGAAATGCAAAAGTGTATGATCTCCTCTACTCATTATCCAATTCCACAAAGAATGTTTGCAAGTATGAATATTTTATACTGTGATAAACTGCAATTATGTGACCAATTAAATATCATTTATTTATTTATTCAACATTTAATGAATATTTATTGGTTGCCTGTTATGTGCCAGGCACTTTTCTAGGCACTTAGGGTACATAGCACAATAAAAACAAACTAATTCTGCTCCTTCTGCCTATTTTAATTGAGTTTTTTTGTGCCTCCACACTGTTGGTATGGGATATACCATTCTATACTGTTTATCACACTGTATTAAAATAATCAGTTTATGCAATTTCAGTTGAAAACAGCTTTTATAATAGAAAAGCAGAAAATGTGAAAAGATGAGAATAATGGATTTGAGTACATAAAAGTTAGAAACTGCACAGAAATGAAAATAAAACATCAAAGAAAATGATAAAGGAGAAATATTTGCAACATAAATGACACATTGGTTTTCTATCTGTAATATATAAAGAGTTCTTCCAGGACACTAAGCAACAAATCAATAACCAGTTGAGAAATCTCCAAAGGGCACAGACAGAAAATGTACTAAAGAAGAAATACATAGTAATAAATATATTTAAACTTTTTAAACATTTATGCTCACTAGTAACCAAGGAAAAATGTAAATCTAAGCAACAAGGTGCCATCTCTGGCTATCGAGAATTGGCAAAGACTAAAATTCTAAAATTCTCCAGTTCTAAGTCTTTTTTTCCCCCTTCTTTCTTTGTTTTTAATGGGGGTAATAGGGATTGAACCCCATTATACTAAGCATCCTAAGCATGTACTCTTCTACCACTCAGCTATGCCTTCCCTGCAAGTCTCTAACAGTTTCTCAACTTCCATACTGTTGACATTTTGGGCAGAATCATTCTTTGTGGTGGCCGGCTGTCATGTGCATTGTAGGATATTTAGCAGCATCCCTGGCCTCTCCTCGTGAGATGCCAGTAGCATCCCTTTCCTGTTGTGAAAACCAAAAATGTTTTCAGGCATTACCAAATGTCCTCTGCGAGGCATAATCACCCTGAGTTGAAAACCACTGCTCTAAACATATGGAGGTATTTGGAATTCTTCCAACTCATCATCACCTCTCTTACACTTTGAGATCTGTGCACATTTTCTTTCTTTCTTTTTTTTTCTGCAAGAAGCTTTATTGTTTCCATTTGGTCCCAGGCTTGGGCGAGGGTTCCAGGGTGGTTAAAAAGCTGCCTGGTGACTGCAGAGAGACGCTTCAGGCAGAAGCCCTGACACCAGAGCAGCTGGGTTGCAGAGGCTCCTAGTTGTGCTTGAGGGTGAGCCTTTCGAATAGATACTCACCCAGCCCAGCCTGGGGACCAGCCAGCCTGCGGAGGTTAGTCAGGAGGGAGCCCATCTTGATGAGTTTCACCTGCTCATCCCGGAAGTGGCTCTCCCGGAAGTGCCAGGGCTGAGGGTCTGCGCGGGCAGAGCCCAGGGCACGCAGGTCCCAAAGGGCCTGGTTCAGGTTCTTCTCCACGAGAATGGCAGCTTCCATAGCGTCCTGGGTTTTCCCCTACTCATCTTGAGATGGCTTCGGACGTCCTGGAAGACGGCACGGCTGTGATGTTGGTTTTGCGTTTTCAAGAGATGCTGGGCGCGCTCGCATTTCTCCTCAGCCAATTTGTGGGAAAAGTGGCCCACACCATTGTGGTTGAAAAACAGAAGCTCAAAGAGAGGCAGGTGTAGGGGGCCCGCAGATGCATGTTGACCAGGCAGTTGCCGGCAGCCTCCACCTCAGTAGAATAATTCTGACGCATCTGGGAGCTCGTGGTTGGTTCTAATAAGGCGCTAAGTTCAAAAAATGCTATTGGCTAGTCCCAGAGGCCGAGGATAGCAGAGTGGATGGTTCTGAATGCTGCCACTGGAAAAAAGGTTGGAGGGTGGTTGGAGGCTGGAGCAAGGGGCGTCCCTGGGTCTGTTCCATCCCAACACAGTTGAAGGAAGAGACAGTTTCATGGGACCACCCAGTGCACTGCCCAGGTCTGCGCACATTTTTCCTCCAGTGCATTTCCTTTCCTACTCTTATCATCCTTCATGTTTCTGCTGAGGTTTTTGTGGATAAGTTGGCCCTGGTTTCAAAAAGATGTACAGTGCCTGTCTTGGTCACTACTGTACACAGAATGCATACTATTAAGTAGGTGTTTAATAAATAGTTCTCAAATGGATAAATGGATTACAATTTTAATATTCTGGAAGCATTTCTAAAGATTTGAACCACAAAAGAGTTCAAAATAATTTTAACTAAGTCAAGATAGACTCATTTCATTAGATTTTTTCCCCTAAATTCATTTGTGCTTTAGTTTTGACCTACTTGAAAAATATTCTGCATTCTCTCATAGTATTTATTATTAAAATATTTGTGGTAGGATTTAAAAAAAATTTTAAATAGATCCTTGGTCATCTAGCCTTCCATTTCATTCTGATATTAAATACTTGTGGTCAAACTGAAAATACAGGCCCATGGTATATATCAGATGACCTTATGTGGATTCTTTCATAATTTTCTACCCGCTTTCTTTTATTTTGCAAAATAAGGCTATAATAGGTCAATTTGCAAGTCTGGTAGGATGTGTAAGCATTAACTGACAATTAAGAGTTCATTTTGCTGTGCTGATACTTAGAATTGTGATTTTGACAGTTTTGTGAATTTGTAATGTTGTCAATTTACCTATCAAGCACCACCATATTGATCTACGCTAACCAGCATATATTCCCTGCCCTCAAGGAGTTTGAAGATTAGTGGTGCTAGTCTTAAAACAGTTTCCTTCCTGGGATTAAAATGCATGCTTATAGTCAGCTCTCTGTATTCACAGGTTCCAAAAAGAATTCCAGAAAGTTCCAAAAAGTAAAACTTGAATTTACCGCATACTGCCAACTATTTTTACACTGCAATTACAACTGTTTCTATAGCATTTACATTATGTCAGGTATTATAAGTAATCTAGAGATGATTTAAAGTATATGGGAGGATGTGCATAGGTTATATGCAAATAATAATACATCATTTTATGTAAGGGACTTGAGCATCCTCGGATTTTGGTATCTGCAAGTGGATCCTAATCCCTTATGGATACCGAGGGATGACTGTACATTAGTAATCAAAGGCCTACTAGGTATTTATGGAATAAGAGCAAAATAATTGGCAATCTTGGGAGAAGAGTGCATCACAATTGTGTTTAAGCCAGGCAAACTACTGTTCTACTCTATAGTACATCTTTCTAGGGGACAAAATATTTATGTCCTCCTGCTCCTTTAAGTGCCATTCAAAATGTTATTTTTCTGCAACTGAGAGTCATGTCATTGTCCTTCTTGAATTAAATATTTTATACTTTTGTAACATGTTGCAATTCCCCTGAAGACAGATATTATTCACTGATAGCATTTTAGGCTGTGTGATTCGTGATGACATGGCCAAAAGCTCTTTCATTTCATTAATAACATTTCTCCCTTGGTAGGAGGGATAATCTTTAAACAGGTTTCCCATCCTGTATTAAATCTTGTTTGATTCCACAAAAAGTGTGGCTTAATTTGGTTTCTATGAGTCAGTTCTCACCTCAATTAAGCCTCCCCTAATCCTTGTTGGTCAGAATCAATTGCTTCTTTCCCGGAGCTCTCCCAATAGGGTATTTGTGTCTCTATTTAGTACTTACTTACTCTGCTTTAGTTCTTTGCCTAATTGTCTTATCTGTTACTAAAAGGAAGAAGGGATTCTTATTCATCTCTGTGCTCCCCTAAGCCCCTAGCATATGCCTTGCACATAGTAGGTTTCAAAACATTTTTGCTGGATTAAAAATAATTTCTAAGATGAAATAGAATTTGTAATACCCATGATATCCTCAGACCTTAATGCATATTTTAAGAAAGTATACATTTTAACAGTGTGGGTGTGTGAGAGTATCTGGTAGAACTCTGGTGTAAAATCTGTCTAGTTTTTTTTTTTTTTTTTTCAAGCAGGATTTTCATCAGCCAAGCAGCTTTTAGTGTTCGCAACCTTATCACTACCGGCAGTAAATTTCTTTGAAAATGCCAAGTGAGGGTCATCAGGCTAATGGATTTATCCACTATGATATTCTAGGAAATTATGCCATCCAACTTGCCAGAAGTTGCTTCAAGGTCAAATACTGAAATATCTAAGTAGATTACAAGAGTGCCTGGAAGATTCTTTTTTGACAGTCTTGTCTATTTCTACAACTCTATTCCTGACTCTGGTTACATATTTCTACTATCCAGGGTGAAGATGTACTTTCTTTACCACTCTTTCTAAGTACAGTTAGGATCCGGCAGTTATGTGAATTTTCAGCTCACTGGATATTTCAGAAAATTTTACCCTTTTGGCAAGCACTTCTTTGACTCTAAGAA
Source organism: Camelus ferus (assembly GCF_009834535.1). NCBI lineage: Eukaryota > Metazoa > Chordata > Mammalia > Artiodactyla > Camelidae > Camelus > Camelus ferus. The sequence continues at coordinate 62,419,625 of NC_045732.1, read as the reverse complement.
ACAAGGAATAAAATCAGGAAGATGAAAGAGTAACATTTCATTTGGAATGGCTTCCCACAGAAGAGTGAACTCTGATCAGGAATTAGAATATGATCACATAGGTGCACTGAACAGGCTGAACAACCTCTCTTCTTACTGATTCATGTGTAATGATTAGCAGGTATCGGACATCTTGCAAGACAGTGGAAACATCCAGCTCCCCCTCCATCAGAGCCTCTGAAAACATGATCCTTGCCTGCCCACTTCCTGGCCAGTTATTCACTCAAGACAAGTCTTCAATCACCTGGCCAATTAGAAAACACAGCACTAGCTACCTGGTTTACCTCTTTGGCTTCCTATTTACTATGAGAGATCTCTGATCATTAGTTTCATTAAAAGGAAAAAAGGAAAAAAACATCGTGGAAAGACATTAAGTATATAACAAAGGCCCCAGCTTGAGCCTAAGTTGTGCTCAAGTATGTTTAAAAATGCCCCCAGTAGACTGTATATATATATTCCTTAAAGGCAGAGACCATTTCTCTTATATTTTCTGAGCTACACCTGTGTCTTCAGTGTCACTTTTGGACTTACTGGATTGACATTTCTCCTGTTTGATTTTTTTTCTTCTTGATGTAAAACTTTATTTATTTAAATTTCATCTTTTTTAATTTCAAAATTTCTTAAAATTGAAGCAGGGTTGATTTACAGTATCAGTTTCAGTTATACAACATGGTGATTCAGAATTTTTAAAGGTTATACTCAATTTAAAGTAATCATAAAATACTGGCTATATTCCCTGTGCTGTACCAATATATCCTTGTAGCTTATTTATTTTCTACAAGGTAGTTTGCATCTCTCAGTCCCCGCCCCTCGCCCCTCCCCCACTTCCCTCTCCCTACTGATAACCACTAGCGAGCTTTCTATATCTGAGTCTGTTTCTGTTTTGCTCTATACATTTGTTTGTTTCTCCAGTTTGATTTTTAAATTCCACATCTCATCTTGGCTTTGTTTGATTCTACATGACTTCCTTGAACTCCACACTACATGTGTTACTGGCGCTTTGGGGACTGAAGGAGGAAGAGTGCTAGATGGGGAGGGGCTGGGGTACCAAGGGCCACAAAATGGGGAGATAAGAGGTCAAACGTTTTCAGACCTATGATGATAAGGAGATTGAGAAATCAGTGAGGGGTGTATTTGGGGATGAGATTTCACCTCTTCAGCCACCAACCCCCACCCCAGGAATCCTTGGATCTTAGGGAGGATACTGGACTTTTCATTATATAAGAAATGGTGATTTATATCGGTTACTACTTGACTGTTATAGGAAAGAGTGGCTTCAGAAGACTAGAGAACTTGGCAGCATTTGGGTATTTGAGTAATTTTTTTTTTTTACATTACTCTTCAAATCTGTTAAGAATTCTGTTGTCTTCTAGCAGTTGTTTTTGTTTGTTTGTTTGTTTATTTGTTTTTATAGACATATGTGTTTGTTAAAAATCCCAGGTTGGATTTTAACCTGGTTGAAGAGGGAAATCAGCGAGAAAGGCAGAGAAGGTTTTTCTTTACCTCTGTGCCAAGGGAGTATATGAGAATTTTAACTCAAGATGTAGCCCCAGATTTGATTCAGGAAATTACCAGAGAAGACCATAATTGGGTTCCCATAAAGAAATAAGTTCTCTAATTCAGTGTCATCTTTTACTTACCAAGAAGAGCATGCCATGGCAGTATGCCAGTAAAGTAGAATTCTATTATGTTTACCTTGAAGTGCTGGGTGTAATGAAGTCATCAGCAAGCTCTATTTATTTTTTAAAAGCAAGCAAGAGAAAAATAATAAAACTCCAACCTCTACATTTCTATTGATCACAGGATGCAGATCTTATTTATTGTCTCTTTATCTGTCAAGAAATGGGAACGTATAGTTTTTTTTTTAAATGTTAGAACTTTGATCTAGTTTTCTTCTCTTCCTCACCAGTAAATTCTCTGAGTATTTTAAAAGGTGGAAAGATTAGAGAAAACTTTTCTTTTGATGTCTAGACACTGGTTAGAATCATAGCAAACATGTGTTGTTTTTGAAGAAGGAGCGCAGAATACTGTGTCAATGCTAGGAGAAAGTACACGATAGTAATATGAAAGTGTTAAATAGAGTCTTCAGACACTAAGACTTTGAATTTGTAGTAAATTTTGGAACAACACATTTATTGAAATAAGTGATAAATTATAAGAATTAGACCTAACTGTAATCTGTCACATGTTCAACCAAGGAATAAACACGCTTGGCAAATGAAGTGGTTTCATTCTGTATAATTTCTCAGTTTGTTACAGTTATCTGTATTTCTGGGCAGGAAGAAGTACTAAACCAAAATATCGTCTGTTAGAAACATAAATATGAGAAATCATAAAGTTTTTCTATCTATTGGTTCTTTATTTTCAAAATCGGAGGGATATTGTGTCTGCTATTGGGTAGTTCGGTCCTTGCTTCTTGTTTTACGGGTAGGGGATTGGTTATCACAAAGGCTTTCTGTGGGATCTGGAGGAAACAGAGATGCCCGAGTTTATACTCCTCAGCTATTATGTTTCACAGTGGCTTCAGGGAGGACATAATAATTACTGTGATGACTTGGTAGTTTCTTGTCTATGCAAGTGTAAGTAATTTGGGCAGAGAGTACTACATGTCAGCCACTGTTCTGTGTTTAGGAGATTCAGCGATGAGCCAGGACCAGTACGTTCAAGGGAGAAAAGCAGAGGCATGAACTCAGCTCGTTATTGAAGCCCAGTGCTCCATATGCTGAAAATCAAAGGCCTACAGAGAATTTGAGATCTAATTTTTCCTCTTTTCATAGGAAAGGGGAATGTGAGGCAATTTATGAAAATAAACTGTAAAATGTCCTCCAGCAATTGAGGGTGGTCCTTAGCTTTTTTTTTTAATAGGAAAATTATTTTTCTGTCTGTATTATGGTGTCAAGGTTATCTTTCATCTGGAAGATTTTGTGATTTTGCATTGATCAAGAGACTGCTGCTTATTTTCAAAACTAGTGTATGCAAATTATGATTAAATTCCTGAGTATTTAATCTTTTCAATATCACTTTAAAACTAGGAATGATGGTACACTGAGATGATAACTAACTCATTATGAATAATTTATTTTGTACCTTGAAACTGCACAAAGCAAAGTTGATGTTGCCTAAATTTTCAAGCAGATTCTAGTTGAGATAGCAGTCAGTTCAAGTCACATGTGAAGTATTGTATATTAAGTGAAAAATCTCATTACAAAAGTCATGCATTTAATGTTTCTTCATTTATAATATTCATGCTAAAAATTCCCAGCTTGGGACCCTGAAGGAATTATAATGGGCAAATAATATTTTTATAGTAAACATATTTAAAATTTTTTAGCTTTCCTGAAAAAAAGGTAACTAAATCTACTTTGACTATAGGTCGCTTTTATATTTTAAACATTTACAGCAATTATAATTAATAATCTTTTTTAAGCTGGGAGTGAATATACCCATCTTCTGACTACAGATTTCAAATAATGGAGGCCATTAGCCATCATAGAGTTTGTCAGGATCAAACAGCATGCCCTTTGTAGATTATATTAAATTCTGAGGTCAAGGGGAAATGCCTTGATCCACTGTTTGTCTATTTATTTATTTTATCCCTTTGCATTTTGATTAACTATTTAGCACTTACTATGTGCCTAACAATATTCTGAGTATTTACAATAATCCTGTGAGTCAAGCACTATTACAACCATCATTTTATTGAGGAGTGTAGTTTAGTAAAAATAGTGTACATTTTACCATTAAACAGACTTGGATAAAATCCTGAATCCACCACTTACTAACAATGTGTCCATGGGCATTGAATGTGTACTTAGGTCTCAGAGCCTCAATTTTCTTTACACAAAATGAGGGAAGATGCTAGGTACCTTTCAGGGTTATTGTGAACATTAAATTAGAGTATTGGAAGGCGCCTAGCACAGTTTCTGGCATATCAGAACTTCTCAATACAGTTTAATTTTCTTCCCATTCACTTTAGCCTTGTGTTAGTCAGGATGCTTAGTCACAAGTGATGGAAACCCACATGATACAGGCTTTTTTTTTTTTTTTTTTAAAGGAATATATTCATTCATTTAACTGGGAAATTCAGGGGGTTCCACCAGTGCCATTAGAACATCTTTCTTTCTCTTGGCACTGCTCTCCACCGTTTTGGCTTGTTTTCAGGCAGACTATCAATCCAATCCTTTAAAAATCTTAATTGGTTTTTTGCTAGTTTGCATCTGGTCAGTTTCATGGGCTGGTAACCAAAGGCACAGATCTCTTAGAGTCATAGTTCTTGAATCTGAGCCTCGGAGTGTCTGCCTTTAAGCAACAAACCAGGTGGTCTGCCCGTTGGCACAATCCTTAGATAAGTGGCATCTTGCTCTTTTTTGGGATAATACAAGTCATAGTAGGTTAGGGTATGGTGAGGATACAGTAAATGTGTCCCTTACCCAAGGGAGAGTCCTAATAGGCTATTCTTTAAAGTGCAAGTGATTGTGCCCTCTGTCACATGGGGGATGCACAGGATAAGGTCTTTGGTAGGGAACTAGGGGAACAGTAGTGGCCTTATCTCCTGTTATATCTGCTGTCCCCTAATTTTTTTTCACACTAAGTTTACCTTGGAGCAGAGTATACATACAGTACTTCCAACTTGGTAAGAGTCATGATTATCTGTCTGTCATTTTGTGTTTCTGGCCATAAGCAGAAAGTATCTTTATTTTCTTCTCTGTCCACTTTCAGACGTACCAACTTGGACCATACCTTTTATCCCCCGGCATAGGTACTCATTCAAGGACAAAAGCAGTTGTCACTGGAATCCAATATCCTGAAGTATTTATATTGTCCCTAAGGTTCAGTAAGCCCAAAGTCTGAGTCCTAAGATGCAGTAGGGGCAAAATAGAGTTTGCCCATTTTGTGGCTGGAGGCAGGAGGATCTGGTGTCCCACATTTCAACTGCAATCAACCACTTCCATGTTTGGGATCTGTTACTTTCCAATATCAATTTTATGAAATATCCTTTTGGACCATGCCAGAGGTTTGGCTGCTATTGGTTCCCTTAGCAGTCCTTATAGAAATATCAGCAAGGTGATTTCCCTTAGCTTCCAAAGAGTCAAGTTTAGAATGCCCCCAAATATTAAAAATAGCTAAAGCAGCAGATAAAAGTATTGATTCAAGAATTCCCAAGCATAGAGGCCATTTTTAATTTTATTTCCACTGGAAGTAAGGAAGCCATGTTGTTTCCACAACATTCCAAAATCATGAGCTACTCCAAAAGTATATCTACTATCAGTATAAATAATGGCAATTTTGTCTTCGGCTAAAACACAAGTCCATGTAAGAGCTTGTAATTCAGCCTGCTGTGCAGAAGTAGCCATAGATAAAGATACTGCCTCAACAACTTCAAAAGGAGTTACCATGTGATACCATACTTAGCACAATATTTGCCATTGTCACCATTTAAATAATAACCATGATAAGCCAGCATTACCCAGTGGAATTTCCTGTAGATCATTATAAGGAGTCAGGAGGTGGTGCATCAGTGTTAAGCAGTCCTGAGGTACTTCATTGGTGACACAGAGAAAAAGAGCCGCTGGGTTAAGGTCATTACAACATAAAAGAGTTATGTGAGGAGCAGTTAACAAAAGGACTATAGGAGGCCAGGTGGCTGGCTGAGAAATGAGAATTCAGGAAAGCTCCTACTACAGGAGGTACAGAAATGGTTCAAGGGAATCCTACAATGATTTTTCTCGGTGGCCTTAACTGAAAGGGCAGTGGCCGTAATGACAAATGCAAGGGAAGTATCCCTGTGCCACAGGGTCTAGTTTTTGGCTATAGTACCCTATGGATTGATGGTGGTCCCCATGTTTTTGGGTGAGTAGTCCCAGGGCGTTCCCTTCCCTGTCATATACAAAAAGGAAAAAGGGAATCTGGTCATTGGGATGCCCAAGGGCAGGTGGGTGGGTTCCTCAAACTCTCCTTTAAGGCCCTGTCATCTGGTTTTCCCCATAAAATTGGGGGTACAGTTGTAACCATTTAGTAAAACATATACAGGTTGGGCCATAAGAGAGAAATTTGAAATCTAATGTCAGTAATAACCAACTAGACCGAGTTGGAGATTTTGCCCATAAGGAAAGTGGTAGCTGAATCAATCGGGACAAATGATCAGTGTTTCCAGAATTAGCTGTAGAGACATCAGAGAGGAACAAATAAAAGATGCCAAAGGGTCATATAATTCACTTGGTGAGTTACTTTGATGACTATGGTCAATTTCTAAAATGATTTCCCCCTTCTGGGAGAAATAAATTCTGGCATGATATTTTCTAAGACATCTTGGCCTAATAAATGGGCAAGGGCGGAGGAACTAAGGAGAAAATGGTGTGTATTTCTCAAAGGGCCTAAACAAAAGACAGGAACAGAGACAGGAACCTCTGGAGATTTATTAGAGATTCCCTCTGTTTGAATTGTTTCAGTACTCTGAGGCAGGGGCCGCTTTATAGTAGAGGGTTTGAACTGAGAGTGTGGCTCTGGTGTCATTTGGGACTGGAAGAGATTCATTCCCAGTCTAGAAAAATGTTTTCCCAAGCAGATTAACAGGGAGAATTGGGAAGAGTCCTTGTATTTCCCTGAAGAATTGGGAGGATGTTGCAAAGGCTGGTTAGAGGGCCAAAGGTGCCTACAGCCCTTAAAGTTGTAATAATCTCTTTTCCAATGTCCTGGCTCTTTGCAATAATAGCAGAAACTAGGAGGGTTTTGGTTTCTTTTCGGAGCCTTCATTTGCTCAAGTTGAAGGTAAGAATTTTGGTAGGAGGGAAGGAGGTGAAATCTGAGACAAAGACGCCAAGAAAGGAGAGCCTAAGGCTTTGGGCACCATTTTATCTTTAATTATTTGTTTGCCTCAGTTAACCTCAATATCTTATTTTGCAGAGAGGCGATTTTAGCCTCAAAATACCAATCAAAATAAGCATTCCACTCAGTTCTGGGAATTTCTGAGCTATTGTAGTACACTTTGGTTTTAGGGAAATTAAGTTTGGGGATTTCAGAAGTTCCACATAATAACCATTGATGTTCTAAATTGCTTTTGCACATGTCAGTCCGTTTAGTTAGAAATGTGCATGACGAAGGACCAATGCATTTAAACATAAAATAGGTTGAGGTTCCTTGTAGGGAGGTGCCTTCAAAATACTCAGATAACTGTGATCCCATTTTCTAGAAGTTCTTCCTCTGAAGTAAAGAACAATTTTCAAACAGCTTAAATGGCTTACAGCACTAAGGGCTCAATTGAAATAGCTTGCAAACCAATCCCAGCCTGTCTTAAGGAGACAGCTTGGTCCCAAAGCCAGGCCAAATGAAAGCCAGTCTACAAAGGAGTAGGCCAAAGGCTGAAAAACCCAGCCTGTTTCAGAGAAACAAACCCTATTCCTGAGAGGGTCAAAAACGAGCCAACCTGAGTCAAACAACCTGATCCCAAATCACCTTACTTTCTTTTTTTTTTTTTTTTTTTAACATTTGAAGCTCCCCAGCCTTTGCTCAGGAGCCATTCAAAGGTTTTGTCTTTCTGGTTAAGTCCTAGAACTTAGGCAAAGAAAGTGTTAAGCGCAGATCCAGGAGAATGATGTACCTTCAAACTGCAGGATTGGTAAGAAAAGCAGTGAGCGACAAGGGGCTCAACTGTGGGTACCACACCTGTTTGCTCATCAGCCCTGGAGCCATTGGGAGTCTTCCCTGGTCCCCATAAAGGCCACCAAAATGTTGACCTGAAACATACAGACCCCCATATATTTATTTCTCCAGCAAAGATAGGTTCATTCAGGATCAGCAGAGAATTGCCGTTCAGGGTCTGCAACCATGGCAAACCACGTGCAACCCCCTGCCAGCAAGGGAAGGAGAACGCTTTCATAGAGAGGACAAGGAAGTCAGAGGGGCTACAGTAAACAAAGAGTCCATGGCTTTTCATTGTCTGAGTCCTTGCCAGGAAAGAGGAGGAGTCTTTCCTCTTCTTGTTGGTCTGGGATATCTCCCAGAGCATGAGAGCTCCCCCTTCTGGTCCACCAACTGTATTTAATTGAGGTTTCTGCTTATTAATTCTTGATGGTTCATATATAATTCAATTGTACAGACATACTCCATCAGTGTATATTCATTTTCACAGAGATACAGATTTATACACGTGTTTGAGGCAAAAGTATCATTCAGTGAATCCTCAGAACACTAAAATCTGATGTCCTTAATTCATTGAGTCATCCAGTAGATTGATTGCCTGTGTTGTTCTGGGTGTATGTTCTTTGAAGCCCCACCGAGTCTTTGAAATAAAGCTTTTCACAGAAGTTGGCGTTTTTTATAATAGGCAGGACTTTAAAAATACAATCTTTAATCTACTAATATGAGATGCCTCCTAAACTGAAATGCTGAATTTTGTTTTGATGATTTTTTGCTGCAATCTTCCCAGCTTTCATTTAAACATATTTCCTTTAATCATAAAGATGATGTCAAAACTCATTTGGAAGTGCCTTCAGAATTCTCATTAGCAACAGGAGGAAAATTTTCATTGACGTGATTGAAGGAAAAGATGAACACTTCTGTATCTATTCTTGTAAGGGAAGATAAAAGCCTGCTCTCCAGCTGAAGAAGGCAGATTATTGAGTTTCACCAATCTTTTTTTCTCTCTTCTCTAAAAGGATTGCTTCACTTTTCCTCAGTTTGCTTTCCTCTACCAAATAGTGACAATGACTCACTCTGTGGTTGAGAACTAAACAGCCAGGCCTTGACCCGAGCGTAAGGGAAGAAGGACTTCAGATGCAATGTCTAGCTGTTACTTACAGCGGGGCTTTGTGCTTGCATTTCCCTGTGGCAGATAAATAAATGATACAATCGTGAGGAAGCTTTCAGAATGTCCCTGAGGGCTGCCTTAGAAAAAGCCAAATCTCTGTTGAATTCAAGAAAGAAAGAGATTTCTGTCCATGTGAAAGACAGAGAAGGTAGAACAGTGGGTTGACCACTGTGGGGATTTTACGAGTGTCTAGGGAAAAACCATTTCCCTGGGGTGTGATCGGAGTTTTATTTTATGGATGATATCTATCGACGCAGTTCTGTCTTCTGCGAAGAAGCAAGCCAACTTACTATTGACTTATGAATCTGAAGAAAAAAGGCAGGGAAAATTTAAAGCAGCAGTCTTCTTTCTACCTGTCAGGTCTACATGGATTTGATGTCAAAATGAAGATAACATTTGTCTTGGGAATCACTTTGAATAATTTAGAAATAATATTAAATGATTAACACCGCATGTGTTCTGTCATTCTTGTTCCTCCCCGTTCTCATATGATATAGCATTATTATACATTGTGCTTCATGCCCAAGGATCTCAAAGTGGTTTACAGTCATAGCATACTTTTAAATCTGTCCAGGTCTCCTGGTTGAACAATGTATTTGGAGTGACAGAATTATAACTTTCTTGGCAGACCCATGCATAATTCACCAGGAATATCTACAGTACCAAAAAAAAAATCAGTTTATATATAATTCTTAATAATGAAAAAAATCACTCTCTCAGTTGTATGCATATCTCAAGTCAAACTGAGGGAGAGGGTGAAACAGCAATGCTGAGAAAGAGCACCAAACTTGTGTAAAAACTAAAGGACAAAGGTCACCATTCTGCTCCCATCATGGGTGGGGTTGTAAAGCATTGTGTAAAGGGGACTGATGCATGTAATAAATTATATAGTTTATGTATCTGGATATGTCAATAAGTTATAATGCATTGCCATCTGTTCCAGAACTCTAGCTGGATGAAAGGACTTCCTGGAGTTACAATAAATGCTCTTCTTTTATTTTTAATTTGAATTTTATTAAAAAAAATTGAAGTCTAGATGAGTTACAATGTGTTAGTTTCAGGTGTACAGCAAAGTGATATATATTCTGAAAAAGAACATGCATATATATTTCAGATTCTTTTCTGTTATAGGTTATTACAAGATATTGAATATAGTTCCCTGTGCTATACAGTAGGACCTTGTGGTTTATCTACTTTATATACAGTAGGGTGTATCTGTTAATCCCAAATTCCTGATTCATCCCTCCTCTCCTTTTCCCCTTTGGTAACAGTAAATTTTTTTTCTATGTCTGTGAGTCCAATAACCACTCTCCTCAAGTGAGCTGTACCAAGCACACCAATCCTGTACTATGTACCGTGCCTGCTCATTTGCTGCTCCCCAGATTTAAATTCTGTATTAATTTAGGTGCTAACACCCATTTTCCTCTGTTTTATAGATGGACAGGTATTAAGGGAAAAAGGAAAGTAGATGAAACTAAATACTATCAGCTTGTGGGTGAGAGTTTTTAGAGCATATGTGCCAATAAAATGTCACTTATAATTTAAATTTTCTAATAATTGGGGTTCAGCATAATTTTTTTCTTTAATTTTTAAAAAATTGCCTGCGTTACCGTTTGACAGGTGTACCGCCCCAGTCAAACTCCCCACCTGGCACTGTCCCCAGAGTGAGTTGGCCCTGCCGGCGTGTAGCCGGCCAGGGCGCTTGGCACCAGGAGAGACCCTTGGGGCTGGCCGCTCCTCTCTTCACTGCGTCAGTGAAAAAAAAAAAAAAAAAAAATCAGAGTAGTGGTATTTCACCATTGGCCTGCAAGGCAGACCCCACCCTGCCCTTTCACAGGAAATGGGGGGTGGCGCTGGGGCCCTCTCACTTAGTCTACACCTCTCATTCAACATAATTTTTAATTGAGGGAAAAGTTCCAGATTTCTTCCACTTACAACTTTAAGGTTTAACTAAAGATTAAGGGGAATTAGAATTCAGTAGTTCATATAACCATAGTATCAAAAACTTAAGGCGTGTGAGAGAAGTCATTTCTCGGTCTGAAACTAAATGCCAATATTTATGATGTGGTGGTATGTCATGAAGTTGAGTATGGTCAATTCTTTATGAGTATTTTATATGATATACACTATCATTTGTATCTTCATTTCTTATTGATGTGCCTGAAGGTAGAAAACATGTTTTTGTTTTTGTTTGTTTGTTTGTTTGTTTGTTGCTGCAAAAAGCTTTATTGTTTCCATTTGGTCCCAGGCTTGGGCGAGGGCTCCAGGATGTTTAAAAAGCTGCGTGGTGACTGCAGAGAGACGCTTCAGGCGGAAGCCCTGACACCAGAGCAGCTGGGTTACAGAGGCTCCTAGTTGTGCTTGAGGGTGAGCCTTTCGAATAGGTACTCACCCAGCCCAGCCTGGGGACCAGCCAGCCTGCGGAGGTTAGTCAGGAGGGAGCCCATCTTGATGAGTTTCACCTGCTCATCCCGGAAGTGGCTCTCCCGGAAGTGCCAGGGCTGAGGGTCTGCGCGGGCAGAGCCCAGGGCACGCAGGTCCCAAAGGGCCTGGTTCAGGTTCTTCTCCACGAGAATGGCAGCTTCCATAGCGTCCTGGGTTTTCCCCTACTCATCTTGAGATGGCTTCGGACGTCCTGGAAGACGGCGCGGCTGTGGTGCTGGTTTTGCGTTTTCAAAAGACGCTGGGCGCCCTCGAGCTTTTCCTCAGCCAGTTCGCGGGACAAGTGGCCCATACCCTCCAGAGCCACGTCAAAATAGAAGCCCAAAGAGAGGTAGGTGTAGGGGGCCCGCAGATGCATGTTGGCCAGGCGGTTGCTGGCGGCCTCCACCTCAGTAGAATAATTCTGACGAATCTGGGAGCGCATGGTTGATGGTAATAAGGAGTTAGGCTCACAAAATGATGCTGGCTGGTCCTGGAAACGGAGGATAGCAGGGTGGCTGGTTCTGAATGTTGCGACTGGTAATAAGGTTGAAGGGTGGTTGGAGGCTGAAGCAAGAGGTGTCCCTGGGTCTGTTCTGTCCAAACACTGTTGAAGGAAAAGACAGATTCGTGGGATTGCTGAGCACACTGCTGAAAACATGTATTTTGAACAATACTTTAAAATTTTGTCTTTTTCACCATACCAGATGGCTTTATTTAGTGAAATTTTTAATGAACTTTTACATACACATAGGTTCACACACCCTTTTATGGAAGGGTAGGGTTTGTGTACACAGTGTTCAAAAGTGCTTAACTCTGAACACGTTATCCAACATTACATAAATGGCTTTATACAGTATAAAGAATGAAAAATGAAGAAAGTTGTTGTAATAAGAGTAAAAAAAACGCTGCAGCTCAGCTCTGTACTACCTCTGTTGAAAGGGATGGAAACTAGAATAGTAATGCCAATATTTTCCAGAGCATTCCCTGGAATGTGACTGGCTAGCCCTGGAAAATGTGAGGAAATGAAAATTATCATTGGGTAAGGTAGTATTGGGTATTTTAATCATCAGTCCATAAGGAGCTCATCATGGGCTAGTGACCATGCCCCAGACTGGAAGAGAAGAAAAAGTACTGAGTCAAAACTGCTCTCTCTCTTTCGATTTCTGAAGAATTTACAGTTGTTCAGAAAGTAACAATACAGTCCCCAAATCCTTAATAAGATAGTTCTTTCTTTATCTCTCTCTTCCTTTACAATGACTCAACTTTAAAAGTAAGGGATCTTAATGGTTTATTTTGTAGCTAATTGGGTGGGAGGTGTTAATTATTTTACATGCATATCAGTTATCTATTACTGCTTTACAAATTACCTCAAACCTCAGAGCCTTATAATGACAAACACGTATCATCTGTTTCTGTCAGTCAGGAGTCTGTGTGTAGCTCATTTGGGTGTCTCTGGCTCGATGTCTCTCATAAAGCTGCCATCAAAGTGTCTACTTGGGCTGTATCATCTCAAGGCTCCAGTGGGAGTCTTGTTTCCAAGCTCACTCGCATGGCTGTGGGCAGGCCTCGGGTCCTCACCCTGTGGGCCTCTCCACAGCACAACTCACAACATGGCCGGTGGCTTCCCTTGGAGCAAAAGAGGGAAAGCGGGTGCCCGAGATGGAAGCCACAGTCTTTTTGTCACTTATCTCAGAAGTGGCAACCTGTCACTTCTGACATAGTTTATTTGGTAAAAGAAACTGAATCCAGCTCACATTCAACGGGAGGGAACTATAGGAGGTGTGACTATCAGGAGGTGATCACTGGGGGCCATTTTAGAAGCTGCCTAGCACACCTGCACTTTTCCTAATTCCTCAAGCATAGTCCAAAGTGACCAGTCCAGGGGATTTCTCTGCAGCCTACTGTTGTATCTTTAAAATTGCTTTGTACATGTCTACCTTTGGAACTGGTGTAAGGATTGAAGGAGCCTTGTTGTGCTAATATATTTTTGCCACAAAGAAAGGCAAAGCTAGGTGCCTTGTTTTCCTCTAGCCCATTGGCCCTTTAAAAAAAAATAAAGAGAATTTTCTTTGTCCTTAGAGTCAGTTACTTGCCAAAGAATTGGTAGGGGTGTCAGAGATTATTTCAGCTGGGAGATAGGCAGTAATATGTAAAAAAAAATCCAAGGCATCAAATCTGATATAGTGTATGGTCAGGTTAGTGATCATGACATAGAAAGCTGGAAAGAACCTGGTTTAAATTTATGCTTTCTTAAGGGCCTCTTAAGTGGGGTGTGCAAAAGCGACTTTTCTCTCTTCTCTTTTCTTTCTTTCTTTCTTTTTTTCTTTTTTCTTTTCTTTTCTTTTCTTTCTTTCATCTAGCTATCTAGCTAGCTATTTATTTATGGGAGCCAAGATTTCTATACCTTTATCAAAAGAAAGTGGAAAATGATATGAAGAAACATATTTTTGGGTGGGACAGCTTTATTGAGATATGATTTAGCTGTCATACAACTCATCTACTTTTAGTGTACAAAATTCTGCAACCATCGCTACAATCAATTTTAGAACATTTTCATCACCCCAAAAAGAAACCACTCCCTTTGTCACAGCCAACTTCTAATTAAGTCTCACTGACCAGATCTGGGTCATCTTCCCAGAGACTGGAAAAGCAAGCATTGAGTTTCTCTGGCATCTCTAGTATTCATGGGTAAGAGGCAAGGGAGAACAAAGCTGGAGGTGGCTGTGAATTAGGGTTAATTTTATGTGTCATTTTTTCTGGGCCACAGTGCCCAGATATGTGGTCAAACATTGTGAATGCTTCTGTGAGGGTGTTTTTGGATGAGATAAACATTTAAATCAATAGACTTAAGGGTAAGGCAAATTAACCTCCATAATATGGGTGGGCCTTATCCAATCAGTTGAAGGCCTGAATAGAACAAACATTAATCTCCCCTGAGCTAGAGGGAACTCTGCAGCAGATGACCATTAGACTTGAACTGTAACATTGGCTTTTCCCTGGGTCTTCAGCTTGTTGGCCTTCAGACTTGAACTGTAGCATTAGTTCTTCACTGAGTCTCCAGTCTACCTGCCCACTTGGGAGATTTTGGGCTCGCCAATCTTCATAATCACATGAGCCAATCTCATAATTCCTTTAAATTAGATCAAAAAAGTGATGTAAATTTAAACCACAAACTCATTGTTTAAAGGCAGGCCTGTGGTTAGGAATTCTTAGAGGAGTCTCCCTCCCCACAAAGCAGGCAATACAGACAGTTGTTTGCGTTTTTCTACTTCTTCTTTTTATTACAATTGTAGCCATTGGAGACCCGTTTCTCAGTTTCAACTCCACGCTTCCTGTACATGCTAAGTATCTTGTCCTATCCCCACTTGGACTTTCAAACCCAAACTTCTAAATTGTTGTGACTTGCAACATTCCTCAACACCCCTGCACTATCAACTCAGAAGCTTATTTCTCTAGCTTTCAGTTTTCTCTTCATTCTTTGCCACAGGTGGTTTCCTTTCCTTTCATTGGAGCACAGCTACGCTTTTAAAAGGAGGTCAGTTATAGCTTATTCCAGCATTTCTAACTACTTTATGGTTGCGGATTTTTCAGATTATCTCGTCTGCCATGTTTGTAGAAATGGAAGTTGAAGTAAAAATTTTTCAATGTATATACTTTTTCTAACAAGTTATTGAGGTTTTCTCTTCCTTTTGATAACAATAAGGACTCTAATGTGCATTTTTGCTATTGTTGTAGCAAGTTTTTTCCTAAAACTTAAAAATACTAAATATTTTATTTTATAATAAAACAATTAATTTGTTTTACTGACAACTTCTTTGTTTATCTTTGTGTTTTTCTATCTGATGCTTTCCTTCTGGGTTCTTTCTTCCTTCTTTCCTTCCTTCCATTCTTTTCTTCCTCCCTCCTTCCCTCCCTCTCTTCTTTCCTTCCTTCCTCCTTTTCTTCACTCCTTTCCTATCACTCTTAAATGGTAGTTTAAGTGGGAATAAACTTGATTCTGAGCACATTGAAAATATTACTTTACTGTTTCCTGGTACTTATTAGTGCTTAAAAAAAACATGCTGCTTAGTCTAATTTTTGTTCCTTTAAGGTAATCTACCTTTTTCACTGGTAACTTTTATGATTTTATTTTTGTATTTGGTGCTATGCTTTTTTAATTACTATGTGTCTAGATGTAGATTTATTTATACTTGTCTTACTCAGTACTCAGAATATGTTTTAGATCTAAAGATTTGTGTCTTTAGATTTTGGGGAAACCTCAATCATAAATTCTACAAATATTGATTCTACACCATTCTCTCCTTTTTTTTTTCCTTCTGGAATTTCTATTAGAAAGATGATGTGGTCTTTCAATCTATTCTCCATATCTTGGTTACATTTTTCTTCTCTTTGTGTCTTTGTGTCTCATTTCAGGTAAAATTTTCAGTATCACTTTCCAATTCACTAATTATCCAACTCTTTATCCTATTGAGTTTCTTTTGTTTTTAAAGTTTAGATGTTTCATTTCCAGAATTTTGGGTTGATTCTTTTCCACATCTACCTATTCATGTTTCAGTTCTGCTTGTTTATTCCCCATAATTTACTATTTTTTAAATCAATATGGAATCTTCATTTTTTTTTTTTTAGTATTCTAAACATACTCAAAATATTTATCAAACTAGTCTCCAAAATTACTTGGCCGAAAAAAAAAAAAAAAAGTCTCATGGATAGACAAACAAAAAGAGTCAGCCATATTTGCTCTTCATCTAACTAGACTTGTAGATTCTTTTGAGCTCTCTCTGCAGGGAGTTTATTTTTTCCAGCCTCCTTTCTAGAGCATAACTCCACCCCAGATCCCAGCTTTAAACAATTAAAGCTTCTTATTTCTATAGCACTTACTTTTTTTAAACATTTTTTATTGATTTATAATCATTTTACAATGTTGTATCAAATTCCAGTGTAGAGCACAATTTTTCAGTTATACATGAACATATATATATTCATTGTCACTTTTCTCCGTGAGCTACCATTAGATCTTGTATATATTTCCCTATATAGCACTTATTTTTTTAATTGAAGTATAGTCACTTACAATGCATCAATTTCTAGAGTACAGCATAATATCCCAGTCATACATATATACACATATATCTGTTTTCATATTCTTTTTCATTAAAGGTTATTACAAGATACTGAATATAGTTCCCTGTGCTATACAGAAGAAATTCGTTTTTTTTTTTTAATCTATTTTTATATATAGTGGTTAACATTTGTAAATCTCAGACTCCCGAATTTATCCCATGTTACCCCACTGGGGGTAAACTCTTGGCCATCCCTACTTTGCTTCTAAGACCTAGAACCAGCAGGCCAATGGCTCCAGGACTCCCTGTCGCTTTGCATTTCTGTTTAATTTCTGGTCCACAGAGATGGGTTTTTTTTTTTTTTTCTCCTTATTTGGTTGTTTTTGCTTTCTTTTTTAAAATGTTTTTTAAATTTAATTGAAAAGTTTTTTATTTTGGGCGGCTTAGGTAATTAGGTTTGTTTGTTTGTTTGTTTTATTGGAGGTACTGGGGATTGAACCTAGGACCTCATGCATGCTTAGCATGCACTCTACCACTGAGCTATACCCTCCCCCTGTTTTTGCTTTTGCACTTAGCTGTGTCTTATTTTTATCTTTATGTATTTTATCTAGAATTGCAGTGTGTTTGGAGCAGTGGAGATACATCAAATTGTGAGCTATGCCATTTCACCTGAGGTCTTTTTAAAAATTTTTGACACTTTATAATTATGCTTTTACTTATATTTTTCAAAATAAATTATTACAATTATTTATGGTATGAAAGAAGACTTCTTGGACTTTGGATGACCACTGTAAAACTGTTTACTATGGAAATACTCTAAAATACATTTTTATTAAGTGAGCTCTTTGAACTGTGTTGCATTTTCCAACAATAAACATTAAAATATCATATTTATATTCTCATATTACTTTTAAATAAAGTATAAGGTGCTCAATATTTAAAAAATTTTATTACGGAAATTTTCAGATAGAAAAGTTAGAGGTATTAGTATAATGAATCCTCAGGTATCCGTCACCTCACTTCAACTATTATCACTATTCTGCTACGCTTGATTCCACCAATATTTTGTTCTGTTTGTTTTGGAGCATGTCAGAACAAATTTCGGGGGGGGGGGAAATAGCTCAGTGGTAGAGCACATGCTTAGCATGCACAAGGTCCTGGGTTGAATCCCCTGTACCTCCACTGAAAAAAAAAATAAAAACAAATTTCAGCTATGAAATCATTTCAACCATATACACTTCATTATATATCTTTAACAGATAAGACTTTAAAAACTATAACCACAATATCATTATTATCCCAAGAAGAATAACAACAATTTGTTAATATCATCCACTATGTCAGTGTTTACTTTCCCCTCACCGATGGCCTCAAACATTTCTTCTTACAGTTGGCTTGAATCAGGATCCAATCAAGGTCACATACTGAAGTTGTCGATATGTCTCTTCAAGAGTCAGTAATAGTTTCCCAACACCCTTTTATCCCCCATGCCATTTTTTTGTTGAAAAATCTGAGTCGATTATAGAACATAGTAATTTTATTTGTAAAATTAGTTAGAAACAAACACATTTTTGAGAATAGGCTTAATGGCTTTCTATGTATATAGGCAGGTTGTGACAGGCCTGGGAAGGAACACTCTGAAAAATCACTTTTAACCTATTGTTTAATATTAAAGTAGACTTTTCTGTATTAGTTATCTACTGCTGTTCATCAAATTATTCAAAAACTTATCAGGTGAAAACAACAAGCATATTATTTCATACAGCTTTGGAGGGTCAGGAATTTGGATGCAGCTCATCAGCTGGGTAGCTGCCAGGATCTCTCAGGGGGCTGTGATTGGATTGTTGGCCAGGGATGCAGCTTCTAAAGACTCAACTAGGACTGTAGGATTCTCTTCCAAGATGGCTCACTCACATGGCTGTTGGCAGAAGGCTTCAGTTCCTTGTCACCTGCACCTTTCCATGGCTTCCCCAGCATGACTACTCTGAGGAGGAAGGGCCAAAGACCAAAGTCATAGTCCTTTGTTACCTGATCTTGAAAGTTACATACCATTACTTCTGCCATGTACTATTGGTCACACAGACCAACTGTAGTACAGTCTGGGAGGGGAGTGTGAGTACAAGAAGGTGGGCGACATTAGGGATCACCTTGGTGACTGGCTGACTAAATGGGCAGTAAACCAGAGGTAAATTGACTTATCATTCTATCATTGATCTTACAAATAATGTAATTTCTTTCCTTGTGATAGGCCCCAAGATAGGGTACTGATATGATGGTGTTAATGGAAAACCTTTGTTTTCAAATTCAGTTCACATTTTATATATAGTAGGATGGTAGGAAAGTACTTCTTGTCACAAGAACATTTCTGACACTGTACTTAGTGAAAGGATGCTTCTGTTTTCAATGTAAGAAATAATATCCTCTAAGGACTCTTCAAACTCTACAAGCCTGCTTTTGTATGAGATGTTCCCAGGAACGATCCTCTTGTACATAGGAGTCACACCATTAGGATCCCGTGGCATTTTAGGCATGATCTCAGCAACAACAGTGAATGAACTACTCAGAAAACACATCATAAGTTCTTTGTTAGCCTTTTTTTTAGGCTATTAAACTTCCCATTAGCACAATGTAGTTAATATTCCAGGAATGTATTATTAATGTTATTTTGTCATTATGGAAACAGGAAAAAAAGTACTTGTAGTAACACCACGGATTTCAAAAATGTCATCAGAATAAGAATTATGCATGCATGAATGAGATGTTCATTATTTTATTGCTTCTTATTTTAACTATATTAATATGCACACTTAGTCATATAAATTTAAGGCATGGCCAAAGGTGGAATACTGTACATATGATAAAGGGATAATAAACATATTTTATCAGTAAGTATTCACTAGCTATTTTTTCATAATTCAAATAATAAGACATTAGAACTGGATGAGACCTTAAAGTCCATATCATTTTTTCCCCTTAATTTTAAGACTCAGTCAGGTAAAGCAATATACCACAAATCAAAAGGCAAATTTGTAGCTGAACCTTGACTAGAACTGGAAATAAGACTCCTAACTTTTGCTCCAGAGATCATTCTAATACACTGTATCACTACTCAAATCATTAAAAACCAGACTTACCCTCAGTACTACCTATAATGTTTTTATTACATTCAGTGTAGTTTATGAGGCAAACTAGTATAACATCAGCATGAAAACAAAACCAAAATTTAAATTCCAATGTTATTCGAAGCAGTCAAAAAACACATTACACAAGGGATGAAGTACCTATTTTATCTCTTGTCGACCACTGACCTACTGAAGAAATTATTTGAAGGACAAACACCTGAATACTAATAAACCAAAAAAATTTGGGGGGGTAACTTTCAGACCTTGAAGAAATATAAATAGTATTAAATTCTATTTAATGATCAGGAACCACGACACAAAGTGATAGAGTTTCTATAGAGTTTCTATTCCTTTTTTTTTTTTTTTTTTACTCTTCTTCTTTGCAAAGGATGTAAAGCAACCTGTTGAGGGGCACATATACTGAAATAATGAGAGTAAAATATAAATAGGAACCATCAGGACAAGCCAGATAAAATCATGAGCAGAAAGTCAACATCAGGGAAAATCAGGGCATGAGAGTTTGCATAACCCCTGAGGTTCAGCTTCAGATTTGGCTTTGAGATTCCTGAAAATCAAAGGGAAAAAGAAACAGTCATTCTTATGATCCTCAAAGAAGTTTTTAAAGTATCCGTTGGATTCTAAGGGAAATTCCACACACATGGAGCTTTCTGTTAGAAATACTGAGAGATACAGTGGACAACCATTTTAATCTACAGTAACATCTGTAGTGAAATTCTTGTTGTTTTTTGGGTTCTTTGAAAATTACCCTGACTTGACTTGGTGAAGTTCTGAAGGTCTCAGGTAGCATAGGCCATAAATAGTCTAGCTTAATCCAAGAGCAGAATTTAAAATGTCCAGAAAGGTGAGGGAACTGAATATCATTTTAATTATTCCCCATGAGTATCACAAAATGTGAGTGCTTCAATTAGAAAATCATACAGGTAATATATAAATAATTATTATTGGGGTGGTTATAAAATGTGACAGTAATTTCAAATAATTACTAAAGGATAAATTATATAGTAAAAAGGACTTTGTAATCTCAATTCAAGGAATCAGATTATTTTAATAAAACATAAGGGTTGGTGGGGATTGGTGGTGACAGAGAATAAATGCATATTAAGACTCATCCTATGCAGAGAAAATCAATGGATAGATATTTTTGATGTTTGTGGAGATGTAGAGGTCCACTTTTAAATGTAAACATAAGCTTTTGTAGAATAAATACAGCAGTGGGCTGGAGCTATCGCTGTATTCAGTTACATTGTGTTAGTAACTTGAAATTGACCATGGTGGGAATACTTATACCATCAAAATCAGCGGTTGGCAAATACTACAAAAACACTGCAAATCACAGCTTTTTGGGGGGACCAATTTACAAGAACATCACATAATAATACTACGATATACAACTTCCTTATCACTAGATTAAAAGAGAAAGACAGAAAATGAGCACCAGGAAAATTAAGAGAAATGAGGAACAAATTTTAAAAGGAATGACCATGTTAAATCTGGACATGCTAAACTGAAAGCATCAAATAGCATGCCAAAATTAAGACCAAATGCACCACTTATCATGAGAAATGTGAATGGATTAAGCCCTCTTAATATAAGACTAATATTCTAAGACTAGATCAGAGAGAGGTTAAAAATAAAGTGAAGAACAAAGCTATATCAGGCAAATGAAAACAAGAGAAGAGAAAGATTCACAACTTCAACACCAGGCAAGGTAGAATTAAACACAAAGAGGATAAAACTACATTGAGAAGACCAATTTTTATGGATAAAGCAATGATTAGCTATTAAATGAGACAACATCAAAATATATAATGCAAAAGTTGTTGGCTATAAGGGAAAGTTGACAAAAGCACAACCATCAGGAGAGATTTTAACATGTCTTTCATAATCTTTGACAAATTAAATAGCAATAGAAGAAAGTAAAGAAAGATTTATAATGCTACCAACTTGACACACACATTTATACTACAGAAAATATACTTCTTTTTTTTAAATGTCTACAGAACACTTATCAAAATTAGTCACAGAGGATCTTACTACTTTCCCCCAATTGGAAATTTTGTAAATCACATTCTTTGACAAAAATGCATAAAACCATATTTTAATGGCAGAGTTATAAATAGAAAAAAATCAAGCCAGTAAGCAACTAAAAATCACTCTCCCATAACTATTGGATCTAAGAGAAAATCAAGCTTAGCTTAAGTCACTATTTAGAAAGTATTGCCAATGAAAATAATACTATCAAAATGTATGAAGCCAAATCCATACTGAGAGGAACCTTACTAGTTTTAAATGCATTTCTTATTAAAGAATGAAAATAGCATTCATCTCAAGAGGTTGGAAAAAAGAGCAATCTCCCTTACCCTCAAAAAGAACAGAAAGAAAAGGAAAACCAAGAAAAATTGGATAAATGAATTAAAAATAAAGATCTATTAAATAAAAAAATACAGTTTTATTGATGAACAATTATAAGAGCTATTTCTTCAAAGACAGCAATAAAACAGACAAACTTAGCAAAGCCAAACAGGAAAAAAAAAAGAAAGCATAAATACACAGGGGTAGAAAGTAAACACGTGGTATAACTACAGATAGAAATATGCTTTTAATAAAACTATTAAAAATTGAAAATAATGCATGAGTATTTGGGCAATATTAATTATTAAAATCAACCCAAGTAGAGGTAGAAAACTTGATTATGATCAAGGCTTGTCTCAGAAAGCATCTTGTAGAAAACCATCTGCCAAGACAATTTTGTACTTCCAAATAACAGATCATAGAGAAAGAAAGAAAGCTTCCAAAAATTATTTTACAAAGCTAGTATAAATCTGTTGCCAAAGTTTGATGGCACAAAAATAGAAAACAACAACTATTCAACACCAATGGTAAATACTGGTGCAAAAGTCCTAAATGACAAAGCAAATTGAATCCAGTGATATAGTCAAAGACCAATATTTGCTGATCAAGCAAATGTTATACCATTAATGCATAGATGGCTGAATATTAAGAAACCAATAATAATTCAAAATAAATCAAAGGAAAAATGTTTCAATAGATGCTTAAATACTTTTGGGGAGAGGAATTCATCAGACATTCCTAAAGAAAATTTCTGGTAAAATGGAAATAGAAAGATAGCTTCTTCACATGATTAGAAACTAATGCAAGTTGAAATTAACATCACACTTAATGAGGAAATACCAGAAGCATTCTCATTAGCATTCAAAACAAATAGGGTTGATAAACAAGAAGTTTATACTGTATAGCACAGGGAACTATATTCAATATCTTGTAGTAACCTGTAGTGAAAAAGAATATGAAATGAATATATGCATCTATATGTATGACTGAAATATTATGTTGTACACTGGAAATTGACATGACACAATATTGTACGCTGACTATACTTCAATAAAAAAAGAAAAAAATTTGAAAAACAAATATAGGATTGTACACCACTATCTCTATTATTTAACATAATATGGAAATATTTGTCAATGAGTTCATAAACTATAAATATACAAATCAAATATAAATGAAAAATAGGAAAAAATTACTATTTGTAGGGTGGTATAATTCTCTATCTGGAAACCTCCAGGGAATAAAGTACAAATCTATGACATTATTATGCTAAAATCAATACATTTCTTATATTTCAACAATAATCCACTTGATAATGAAATGAAAAAAACTTCACAATGCTAACAAAAAATACAAAAAATTGAGGTAACAAAAATATGTGCACCACC
Organism: Camelus ferus; assembly: GCF_009834535.1. Lineage (NCBI taxonomy): Eukaryota > Metazoa > Chordata > Mammalia > Artiodactyla > Camelidae > Camelus > Camelus ferus. The sequence goes on along the minus strand of NC_045732.1, from coordinate 62,396,413 downwards.
AAATTAAGGTAACTGCAAAACTTTACTAAAGACGTAAAAGAATACCTTAGTAAATGGAGGAACATATTATAGAAAATACATCTTTATGGAGCGATCCATCTCTTTATGCAACATAGTCTCAATCAAAATCACATCACACTATTTGTTCATTATTTATTTAGTATCTATGTGTTTTAGAGAGAGATGTAACCAGAGCATCTTAGAGTTCATCCGAAAGAACATGAGAAGATATCCAGTTAAATTCTGATAAAGAAGAATAAAAGAATGGGAGGAAATGACTTGTCTACTAGATATGAACACATATTATAGAGCTTCAGAAATTGAAATGGGGTAATGCTGGTGCCAGAACTGAATGATGAATGAAACAGACACACAGAGCCTTTCAATCCAATGGAGAAGTTGCAATTATTCAATAAATAACTCTAAACACCTTGATAATTATTTGCACAAGAATAAATGCAAGATCAATTGAAGAATAAAATCTACCATTGTGTCATATTTAACTGGTAGCACTTTTTCTTTCTTAGTGGTACATAAAATAACATTGCATTTTTCAATCCAAGGCATTTTAAGACTTAATGAAATACATTAATTGTTATAGCTCGCCTATCAGGGAAACAAGAGATCCTCCTTTCAAAAAGATTTGTGTATTATAATACCATTTTTGTAAAACAAATGGTGATGCTAAACTCTCATATATAAAGATAGTTAACATCTATATAAAATATAAAATGTGCCAGAACTTCTAAGGGATTTACATGTATGTACTCAGGTATGTATAATTATGATGCCTGCTTTACAAATGAGGAAACTGAGGTATAGAGAGGTAAAGTCACCTGTCCAAGTTCACACAGCTAGTAAGTGCCAGAAATGCACTTTCAACATGGACATTTTGGCTCCAGAGCGTTCATGGTCCCAACCATCCTTCTGCAGCTCCCCTTCCTCTCTCCTCTCTTCTCCTTTTTTCTCTCTCTTACACACACACACACACACACACACACACACTTTGCCTTTTTCTGTCTCTTGTGATGCTTGATTATGTGAGCATGGAGAAAACTCTGGAAGGATACACACTAAGTTATTAACCTAGGTTATGGGGGTGAAGGTAATATAAGAGTATGTGTAAGCCAAATAAGGAAGAATTAAAAAAGAGGAAAACTTCACTAAAACTACAGCTGTGTATGATATGGTTATGTTTATAATGTATATAAACTTGAACATGTGTGTATATGTATAAAACATAACAAATAAATTAAAAGTAATCTAAAGTTATTAAGAGTCTATAAAATAAAAAAGTTATTAAAAGATAGTTCATAGTTATTTTATTAAATGTTAATAAATTTTATTTATTATTAGTTATTATGTTTCTTATTGTTTATAATATTTATCTATTATTTTATTATTTATTACTATTTACTTATCTTTTTTAAAACATTTTTATTGAGTTATAGTCATTTTACAATGTTGTATCAAATTCCAGTGTAGAGCACAATTTTTCAATTATACATGAACATACATATATTCATTGTCACTTTTTTTTTTTTTTTGCTGTGAGCTACCACAAGATCTTGTATATATTTCCCTGTGCTATATAGTATAATCTTGTTTATCTAGTCTGCATATGCCTGTCAGTATCTACAAATTTTGAACTCCCAGTCTGTCCCTTCCCACCCCCTACCCCCTTGACAACCACAAGTTTGTATCCTATGTCTATGAGTCTGTTTCTGTTTTGTTTTGTTTTTTTTTTTAGATTCCACATATGAGTGATCGCATATGATATTTTTCTTTCTCTTTCTGGCTTACTTCACTTAGAATGACATTCTCCAGGGACATCCATGTTACTGCAAATGGCATTATGTTGTCATTTTTATGGCTGAATAGTATTCCATTGTATAAATATACCACCACTTCTTTATCCAGTCACCTGTCGATGGACATTTAGGCTGTTTCCATGTCTTGGCTATTGTAAATAGTGCTGCTATGAACATTGGGGGGCAGGTGTCTTTTTGAAGTAGGCTTCCTTCTGGATATATGCCCAGGAGTGGGATTGCTGGGTCATATGGTAAGTCTATTCCTAGTGTTTTGAGGAATCTCCATACTGTTTTCCACAGTGGCTGCACCAAACTGCATTCCCACCAGCAGTGTAGGAGGATTCCCTTTTCTCCACAGCCTCTCCAGCATTTGTCATTTGTGGACTTTTGAATGATAGCCATTCTGACTGGTGTGAGGTGATACCTCGTTGTAGTTTTGATTTGCATTTCTCTGATAATTAGTGATATTGAGCATTTTTTCATGTGCTTATTGATCATTTGTATTTCTTCCTTGGAGAATTGCTTGTTTAGGTTTTTGACCATTTTTTGGATTGGGTTGTTTGTTTTTTTCTTATTAAGTCGTATGAGCTGCTTATATATTTTGGAGATCAAGCCTTTGTCGGTTTCATCATTTGCAAAAATTTTCTCCCATTCCATAGGTTGTCATTTTGTTTTGCTTATGGTTTCCTTTGCTGTGCAGAAGCTTGTAAGTTTAATTAGGTCCCATTTGTTTATTCTTGCTTTTATTTCTATTGCTTGGGTAGACTGCCCTAGGAGAACATTTTTGAGATGTATATCAGATAATGTTTTGCCTATATTTTCTTCTAGGAGGTTTATTGTATCTTGTCTTATGTTTAAGTCTTTGATCCATTTTGAGTTTATGTTTGTGTATGATGTAAGGGAGTGTTCTAGCTTCACTGATTTACATGCTGCTGTCCAGTTTTCCCAACACAATTTGCTGAAGAGACTGCCTTTATTCCATTGTATATTCTTGCCTCCTTTGTTGAAGATGAGTTGACCAAAAGCTTGTGGGTTCATTTCTGGGCTCTCTATTCTGTTCCATTGGTCCATATGTCTGTTTTTGTACCAATACCATGTTGTCTTGATTACTGTAGCTCTATAGTATTGTCTAAAGTCTGAGAGAGTTATTCCTCCAGCCTCTTTATTTTTCTTCAGTAATGCTTTGGGAATTCTAGGTCTTTTGTGGTTCCATGCAAATTTTATTATGATTTGTTCTAGTTCTGTGAAATATGTCCTGGGTCATTTGATAGGGATTGCATTAAATCTGTAGATTGCCTTGGGCCGTGTGACCATTTTAACAATATTGATCCTTCCAATCCAGGAGCATGGGATATCTTTCCATTTTTTCATATCTTCTTTAATTTCCTTCATCAGTGTTTTATAGTTCTCTGTGTATAAGTCTTTCACCTCCTTGGTTAGATTTATTCCTAGGTATTTTATTACTTTGGGTGCTATTTTAAAGGGGATTGTTTCTTTACCTTCTTTTCCTGTTGATTCATCGTTAGTGTAAAGAAATGCAACTGATTTTTGAACATTAAGCTTGTACCCTGCTACCTTGCTGAATTCTTCGATAAGTTCTAGTAGTTTTTGTGTGGACCTTTTAAGGTTTTCTATATATAGTATCATGTCATCTGCATATAGTGACACTTTTACCTCTTCTTTTCCAATTTGGATCCCTTTTATTTCTCTCTCTTGCCTGATTGCTGTGGCCAGGACTTCCAAGACTATGTTGAGTAGGAGTGGTGATAGTGGGCAGCCTTGTCTTGTCCCAGATTTTAGTGGGAAGCTTTTGAGTTTTTCACCGTTGAGTACTATGCTGGCTGTAGGTTTGTCATATATAGCTTTTATTATGTTGAGATGTGTTCCCTCTGTACCAACTTTGATGAGAGTTTTTATCATAAATGGATGTTGAATTTTATCAAATGCTTTTTCTGCATCTATTGAGATGATCATGTGGTGTTTGTCCTTTCTCTTGTTGATGTGATGTGTTACATTGATTGATTTGCGTATGTTGAACCAGCCTTGTGTCCCTGGGATGAACCCCACTTGGTCATGATGTATAATCTTTTTAATGTGTTGTTGGATTCTATTTGCTAATATTTTGGTGAGGATTTTGGCGTCTATGTTCATCAGTGATATTGGCCTATAATTCTCTTTTTTGGTAGTGTCTTTGCCTGGTTTTGATATCAGGGTGATGGTGGCTTCATAGAATGAGTTTGGGAGTATTCCCTCCTTTTCAATCTTCTGGAAGAGTTTGAGAAGGACTGGTATGAGTTCTTATTTGTATGTTTGGTAGAATTCCCCGGTGAAGCTGTCTGGTCCTGGACTTTTATTTGTAGGGAGGTTTTTTATTGCTAATTCAATTTCATTTCTAGCGATCGGTTTGTTCAAGTGGTCAGTTTCTTCTTGATTCAGTCTTAGTGGATATTATTGTTTATTATTTATATTTATTTATTAGTTGTTAATTTATTCATAAATGAATGTAGGGATAGGGGTATTGCTCAGTATTAGAGCACATGCTTGGCAAGCCTGAGGTGTTTGGTTCAATCCCCATTGCCTTGGTTAAGGGACAAAAAAAAAAAACTATTAAAAATGTATCTATTAATTAGATTTTATTTTAATAAAAAGTTACTAAAAGATAGTTCATAAAATGCAAAGAGTCAATGCATATATTTGAATTTTACTAGTCATCAAAAAATCAAATTAAAAACAATGGCGTATGATTTTTGCCCATCAAATTTGCAAAGATGAAGAAGCAAAACAAAATATGCATTGTTACTAGTAAAGCAGGGAAATAGGAGCCCTTTTATGCTGTGGGTGAATATTTATTTAGTCCAACCTATTTGGAGGAAAATGGCAATATAATATTGAAATTTTTGATCCTGTAATTCTACTTCTAGGAATTCTTCTTAAGGTACTAATCAGAGATAATGACAAATATTTGTATTACAGATGTTCAAAGCAGCTTTATCTATCATCTACCTATCCATTCTTTCGTTTATCCAGATATTTATTTCTACTTTGGTACCAGGATGCATATCTAAGTGTTAATTACAGTAGCAAAGAAGGAGAAGAAGGAAGAGGAGGAGGAGGAGGAGGAAGCAGCTTAAATGTCTAAAAATACGAATGGCTAAATAGTGCTACATTTATTTAATAGAATGTTATACAATCATTAAAATTACATTCACAGATGATATTTGATGACAGGAAAAACTTCCTACTACATTTCAAGGTAAAAAAATCATATCTATTTTATGATTTTAAATTTGTACAACTTTAAGAATTCATAGAAAATTTTAAAACTTACAGTGGTCATTTTGAGTATAGTAGCTAATTATTGTTTTAATTTGTTAATCCTTTATAGTGTTTCAACATATTCTATAACTTTATATTAACTATTTATAGTTATATTACTATGTATTATATTTTTGTTTCTAAACTTTTTATACCTTATTATTAGGATGCAATATTAATTATATTATTTTATTTTATTTTGTTGAGGTATAGTCAGTTTACAATGCTGTGTCAATTTCCAGTGTAGAGCACAATTTTTCAGTTACACATGAACCTACATATATTCATTGTCACATTCTTTTTCACTGTGAGCTACCACAAGATCTTGTATATATTTCCCTGTGCTATGCAGTGTAATCTTGTTTATCTATTCTGTGTATACCTGTCAGTATCTACAAATTTCAAACTCCCAGTATTTATTATATTATTAAAAATGAAAAAACAAACACTAGATTATGCTTTAATCACTGAAAAAAAATAAAGCATTCTAGTAAAAATAGAATGTGGTTCAGAAAGGGCAGTCTTCCTTTGATAAACTCAGTTTCATAGTTTCATGTCAAAATTAACAGTCATAAGAGCCAACAATTATAGAGTATTAACATCTTCCTGGCATGAATCTAAGTGTTTTATATGTATTAACTCATTCAAACCTCACAACAACCTTTTCTCAGAAACTGAAGCAGAGAGTTTAAGTATCTTGTCCAAGGTCACACAGCTAATAAGAGATAGAGCCTGAATCTGAATCTAGGTAGTTTGGTTCCGGAACCTGGGCTTTTAATCCCTATACTTATGGCCTTATCACAAAGGAAAAAACAGTAAATAGAAAAATCAAGACCAATGATGTAACCATATAGTATAACTGAAGATGAGTCTGCGATGCAGAGGAAATTTAGTTGGAGGAATATGCAGTTATGTAAGAGTCATCTGAGATGTCTGTGGCAGCTTGAGGCAGGATGTGAAGAAATGAGTAACAATTCTTAGTTTTTCTCCACATTTCAGTGGACAGCTAATAATTATGGGTAGATAATTCAAATATGTTATCACAATAATGCATCCTTCCTTCCCTCCCTCCTTTCTTCCCTTCTTCCATGCTTCCTTCCTCCCTTCCTTTCCTTCCTCCCTCAAAGAGCAATTCTCTTGCTTTTGTACAGATATTTTTTAAGCCTTCTTCCAGCCCGCAAGCTCAGTAGCTGATTCTTTATAAAATGTCCCCTGTGTAGGTTGTTGCTTCATGTAATCTCACCAAACTCTACTTTCCCAACCTACTCCCTCCATCTTGTGCCTCCTATATGGAACTCAGATCCGATTCTTGCCAATGACCATCTGTCCATCCCCCTGTCAACTGAAATGAAATGTACAACCTGTAAGTTAAGAGTTCTGTTTTATTTGGAGGACTTTCTGAGGACGTGAGCCTGGGAGACAGCCTCTAAAATCGCTCTAAGAGACTATTCCACTAAGGCAGGGGAAGAGCCAGGATACACAGGAGTTTTGCCACAAAGACCAGGTATTTGGAACATCAAAAGATGACTGTTAATTAAAGAAAACTAGATATCTGAAGTTAAGTAATGTACTTTTCTTTGTCTGGAAAGGTGCAAATGTCTGGGCTCATTGAAATCATTCCTTTCATATGCACCTGGGTATCTAGGGCCAGTATTCTATTCTTTCCCATCCTGAGTTCCCTCAGGGGGCACCAGGCTGCCTGCTTGTCTGCATCCTGAGTTCCCTTCACTCACTGTCAGGGGTGGTGGTAATAGCTGATGACTTGGTGGCCACAGCATCATTTGTTTACTGATATGACTGGCAATATTTTTCATTCACACCCCAGCCTGTTGCCAGCCAGGATCTCCTGATCCCTTGCTTTACTATGCTGTCTTGGACAGAGGTTTGGTTCCCTTTGCTCCCTCACCTGCACCTGCAGTGGGATCACACTCTGCTGAAGCTTAGGGCAGAGTATCTGCCCTCCTCTCACTAGAAAATACAAAACCCAAAGCAAACAAATATGGAAAACATTACCCAAAACCAAGACAGTTTCTTTTTTTTTTTTGGCTGAGAACAGGTTGGTCAGTATGATGACTTGGTTGAAAATAAATAGCTGTATTAGTCTGCTAGGCCGTGTATTGTCAGGCCGCACAAGATGGCTGCTGTCTTGCTCTCTGTACGTCCCCTGCCCTACCTGGCCCTGCCACACCCTTACCTAATGTACATGATTGCCTCCCCTTCCTAAGGTGAAAGTTGAATCAGTAAATACCTGTGTGATTGGTCCCACCCCGAGCTAATAATTGTTCTGGCCCCTAGACCAGAATGGCTCCAGTATATTCAGTCATCAACAGGAAAACAGCAGCCCTCAACCCAGTTTCCCTGGCACCGAAGGAGCCCTTCTGACATCATACTCCCTATAACTGATAGCCTCCTCCTCCCCCTGTGTCGTGAACATGGCTGCTGTGTCCTGCCTACCCATAGCTGTACACCCATACACGGTGGGGTGTCACTCTAGGACCTTTGATTCTATCTTGTAAGATCCCCTGTCCAAGAAATCATTGATGTCTCCATCACTGACTCTGGGTTCTTCCTTCTGCCTCACAACTGGTCAGTTGAAAGGATGCACAACTGTGAGTTGCAGCCCAACAGGCTGCCATAACAAAATACCATAGACTTGGTGTCCTAAGCAACAGAAATTTATTTCTCACCGTGCTGGAGGCTAGCAGTCCAAGATCAAGATGTCAGCACGTTTGGTTTCTCCTGAGGTCATCTTCTCACTGTGTCTTCACATGGCCTTTTCTCTGTGCATGCCCATCCCTGGTGTCTCTTCCTCTTCTTTGAAGGACATCAGTGAGACTGGATTAGGGACCCACCCTTAAGACCTCATTTTACCTTAATTACCTCCTTAAAGGCCCTATCTCTAAATACAGTCCCACTGGGAGTGCTTCAGCACATGAATTTGGGGGAGACACAATTTAGTCCATAACAATCACCCTCATTACTTTTGAGAATTGGCCATTGGCATGATTCTTTCTCTTTCATTTTGTATAAAATGGGATATTGTCAGGCTTGCTGTATAGTGACCTGTTATACAGTGGTTAAGTAATTATCAACTATTTAGACATTTAGGTCAAACATTACCATTACTACTGCTACTGGTAATAATCATAATTACATGAATACCAATATCGATACCACTAGTAACTAACTCCTTGATGTGAGCATTAAATGAGATATAGATTGCAGAAATACATTCACCACAATTCCTGGCCCCTCCATTAAGTGGTTAAGGAATGCAAGTATAATCAGAAATTTTTTTTTTCTATCTACGATCCATGTTCCCAGAATTTCTCCTCTTTTTCTCCACTGCTCCTACAACCATCACAATAAAATACAAACCACTGAGCATACCTTGCAATGAAGTTTCTGATTTTGTGCCTGCCAAATATATCTTCTTCCAAAGATACTTTTCTGACTCCTCTCAGATGAAGTTAGGTTGCCCTTTTCTGAGCTTCTGTAACATCTTTGCTATCATGGTACTCACCACACAGCTCATTCTTAATGCATGTTTAATGGTCATCTCTGGTAGAGCAGCAGCTCCCTGATTTTGCAGCTTGTTCATTATATCCTCAGCATCTAGTACTGTACCTAGCATAGAGTTGGCATTTCCTCTGTTGGGCTTCTAAACATGGACATGTCTTCTTGTAACAGAGCAGGACCCTATGGGGCCTTCCCAGGACAAGCCCCTCCCCCTCTGTTTTAGCTCCTCTCTGAAGTACCTAGATGATAGTATCTGATGCACATTTCCTGAGCTGTTTTACAGATGCTAAACCCCCACCAAATGGAAGAAATTAACAACTTGATGATCATGAGCAGAGTAGCCCCCAGACCTACAGGTACCTAAGGATTGATATTGTTAACCACTTTGACATCGACCTGGTACCTCACCATCAACCAATCAGAGAACTGTGCAGGAGCTGATCCCATACCCTGGGATGCCCCTCCCTCACCTGGCCTTTAGAAATGCTTTGCCAAAGGAGAGGGGAGGGTATAACTCAGTGGAAGAGCACATGCTTAGCAAGCCTGAGGTCCTGGGATCAATCCCTAGTACCTCCATTAATTAAAAATAAAAAAAAAAACTCTGCTGAAACCCATCAGGGATTTCGGGTATTTTGAGCACTAGCTGTCCTGAACTCCTTGCTTGGCACCCTGCAGTAAATGCTGCACTTTCCTTCACCACAACCCCGATGTCAGTAGATTGGCTTTACTGTACGTGGGCAAGTGGGTGTTGAGTTTGCTTCAGTAACATTCTCTTAATAGTGGGCTTACTAACTGCTCCACCAATCTCCCAGGATCGTTGGGAGGACCAGATGAGACAATGCATGTGAAATACGTAATGTGTATAAAGTACTTCACAAATAAAAAGCATTTGAATAATTTGTATATAACCTTGCACAAGGTTAATAAATCTTAATAGTTCAGAAAATTGTAATTGACTTTTAATGGGCAAATGCCAAAATACATTCTCCACCGATATTTAGTAATGATATATAAAAAAAGGTAAGAGACATTTCTAGCAGTCAAGATCTATATAGTGTATTTCAACACATGATAAATTCATGAACATTTCTTATTTCCTAGAACAGTTGTATATCTTGAAAACTCATCATCATAAGCATTCTCTGGATTTTCACAGAATTAATCCTGAATAATTAATGAATATAAAAGAGTTAGACAAGTACTGTAGCATGCTAATCATTTGTTTCAATGTCAATTAGAGAAAAATAGTCCTTTTGGCCTGTTAACTTGGAATATGTATTGTAAAGTTAACTCTTAATTTACAAATATGAAATGCCTCAAATTTTTAAATGAATACATTGAGATAGAGTTCAGTATGATTGGTGAAAGTCATAGTTTATAGGAAAAAAAAGAAGAATTTTTAACTGTATTTAAACAGTTCTTGAAAATATGTTTAGTTTATAGATCAATATTTACAAAATGTTTACATATTTCTTCAAAAATGGTATGGTATCTTAATCACTGATGACTTAGGAATTTTATCAAATACAAGTCTTAAATAATTTTAGGCAGAATGAATATAGATTGAATACAAACAGAATGGAAGGGGCAGGTAACATTCACTCATACTTTCCAGGTCTCTCAGATGCATGTAAGTCTTGATTATTCTGCTTCTAAGGATCTTTCTCAATTTCATCTCAGTCATGATTTATCGGCTCTTGTTCAAAATTTCAGCCATAAAGTAAAGGTGAAAGTCAATGTAACACTAAATGAAAATTCTTAAAATATGTAGACTACTTCTGTGAATTTAGCTAAGAAAAGCAACTTCTAGGTTGAAGGATGAGAAAAATAATTTAACTATTTATTTGGCCTTGAGTTAGGATTTAACTTCACTTGTAAGGAGGGAAAAGACTTTTTGTTAGAAGGTGAAATTCCTTATTAAACAATTGAAAGATTGGTCATTTAGAGTTGGAGAATTCTTTCTAGTCATTGCTATGAGTTCATCATGGGGGGAGTGCCTCTGTCTGTAGTTATAGAATTTTTTTTTTCCAGGAAGGACATATTTTTGCTTTTATTTATTTATTTTTAAAAAATATATATTTTTATTGAATTATATTCAGTTTGCTGTGTTCTGTCAATTCCTGGTGCACAGCACAATGCTTCAGTCATACATGAACATATATATATTTGTTTTCATACTCCTTTTCACCATAATTCACTACAAGATAGTGAATATAGTTCCCTGTGCTGTAGAATATAAACTTGCTGTATATCTATTTTATATATAATAGTTAGCATCTGCAAATCTCAAACTCCCAATTTATTCCTTCCCACCCACTTCCCCTCTGGCAACCACAAGTCTGTTTTCTATGTCTGTGAGACTGTTTCTATTTTGTAAATAAGTTCGTTTGTCTTTTTGCTTTTGATTGCACATATGAGTGATATCATATGGTATTTATCCTTCTCTTTCTGGCTTACTTCACTTAGAATGACATTCTCCAGTTCCATCCATGTTGCTGCAAATGGCATTATTTTATTCTTTGTTATGGCTGAGTAGTACTCCATTGTATAAATATACCACAGCTTCCTTATCCAGTCATTGTAGTTATAGAATCTTTTGATTGACAAACCTGAACTGATAGTTCATGGAATTTGTCCTTTTTCATTGTTCATCTGCATACATGGCCTAGAGTCATAAGGAATGTTCTTTTTCCTAGGATGGCACTAGTGTGCCATGATGAGAACAATGTAAATTGTGAACTTAGTGGATAAAGCACTGTATTGTAAGTCAGATGATTGAATTTAAGACTTATTTGCCACTGATTGGCTCTGTGAACTTAGGAAGACCTGTATTCTAAGTGAGTCTTGAGTTTGTTTTTTAGTCTATAAAATGGTGGCAATGCTTACCTCACAGGGCTGTTGAGATGATTAAATAAGATGTTGGATGTGTAAGTACTTTATAAACCATGGGATATTATACAAATAATTTTTAATAGAAGATTGACAATTTTGTTTCACTAATGAATAAATTAAAATCTTGGGTCAATTTCTTCTTGGATAAATAGATATTGCTTTGTATTTCAGCCTAGTCATTTATAAAGGCACTGAACTAATTTTAATGGACTAATTATTTTCATAAAAAGTCCAGTGTCTTCAGTAAAATGTGCTACTTATGTACATGCAAGAACAATGAATTAACACTCCATGAATTTCAGATGACCTCTATTTTAGTATGCTAAAAGAAGAATAGCATGATTTTGTGATTTTAAGTTTAGTGTTTTTTTGATATTTACTCTGCATTTCTATACTTCTTTTGGTTAATCTTGGCTCATTTAGACATGTTTTATGTGTATATTAGGAAGTTTCTTAACACCTAAATTGTGCCTTTAGTAAATGTGGATTTGTTATTCCTTTATAAGATCTAAAATACCACTTTCACCATAATCCTGTCCTCAAAGCTGTGGGGTCCAGTGTTACTGATTTGTCCTGTCAGGAATCAAATCTGTCGTTCTGGCTAGTTAAGCACAGAGCCATGAATGGAACTGTTATTAGAAGGTTATGAAGTCACAAACCTGGCCCAAGCTTATCCACTTATCCATAGCCAGAGTCAGGAATCCACCTTCATTATCACAGACATACGCTGACGTGCTACGGCATCGGGGCACATGAGAAGAGGGTGCTGACCAATGCTGTCTCGACAGTCTGAATCAAAAGCAGCTGCCCCCAAACCCACCCTTCACAAGGCTGGACCTTGGCCACTCCAGGGCAGCTCAGGACCAGGTGGAGGTGACTGGGAAACCAGCTAATTGTGGTTTTCCTTTGGTGGTTATTTTTTCAAGTCAGGGATGCAATTTATTGACTAACCAGTTGAAGTCACCCCTTGAGGAAAGAACAAATGTCTTCAAGCAAGATGGGCTCTTCAATTTCATAATGTGAATGGGACAATCCATCAAAAGTCTCACTCCTTGTCCCACCCAAAGTCTACACCAGATCAGTCTTCCATATTGTTACTAATCTCTCAAAAGAAATGAAAACTTGTGGGCCTACATTTCCTTGATCTTTTTGCTCTGGGAAGTTCCTAGAAGCCAATATCATAGTTGTTCAAGACAAATGAATAATTTTATACAATAAAAGTGTAATAGCTATTTCCCATAAGGGCAGGTGAGGTAGTGGGTTATTTGCATCGGCCCCTCTGGCTGAAAACAACTCAATAAATCATCTTAAAAGCACTTAGGAGTTGAAAAGATAGTGTAGCCCTAGCAGGCCAATTTTGAGGGAAAGCTTGAACCCAAAGAGGCCTAGAGGATTATTTGAACACCGAAGTTGCTTTTACCTTGAAAACATTGGAGGGGTAAGAGTGACGGAAGTCAAGGCCCAGAGCACATTCAAGGTAAAGACCCTTACGGGATACTTTTTCCTATATGAAGCTGAATCCCAAAGGGCTACAGTCTCAGGATTGGGATGAACCAGAACTAATCGGCCACCTCTTGATCCTCCCAACCCCAAAGACCCAGAGGGAAGGCTTCTCTGGATCTAAGTAGAGCAGGAAGAGGAAAAGGAAGGGGGGTAAAATGCTCCTGAGAAGGTGTGGCCACAGACCTGCCCTCATCCAGAGTTGTACCCTGGGAACACATAGCACAGAAGGTCAATGAATTTGGTTTGAAGCAATCCCCAACCTGTAGAGCCCCCAAATGTCAGCCAGAAAGGGGAAAGCACACTTATTACAAGCCTTGGGGAATCTCCACAAACACTTTTTTTTTGATTGAATAAAGTTTTCTTTTTCAAAATGTACAGTTGATGGGACCTGTTCATGCATCTTCACCCTTGGTGTTTCTGGTGTAAATTACGTAGCTCTATAGTTTGAAACCAGTTTAGTAAGTCCTTTACTAAGGAGCTCCTGAAGGGCTGCCCTGGCCAAGAAACCACAAGTCTTGTCTCTGAGAGATGACAGCTAGGATTATAAGCTTATAGTTGAGAACATCCTTACAGAGTTTGTCATATGTTGCTTTGTCAAACAAACCTACATTACTGAGTTTGTCCTGAACTTTGCCTTTGGCCCAGTTCTTTTTGGCCTTGCCTCCAGATTTGTTCCCTGGGTCTTTGTCTTTCCTGGCCAACTTTCTGCCATCTTTCTTCTTCTTGTTGTCCTTGAGAGGTATAGTGATGCTCAGAGAGCAGCTGCTACTACTGCCGCCTCACTAAGATGTTGGACAAAAAGGCCACAAAGTTTTTTAAGGGCAATAACTAGTGAAGTTAGTTGAAGATAATTAGATGCATAGGAAATAAAAAGAAATCAGACATGGACAACTTCAGTTACATTAAGTGGTAATTTTGATGAATATTATGACAAAATCAGACTAACCCATTATGGGGTCCTCTCTCCTAATGCACAAATTGTGTTATGATATAAGTGTCATGACCACTATTTTTATATTTCTCAATTTAAGCCAAAAATCAATGTTCTTTAATAATTATCACAGAAGTAGTTGCATGTTGTATGCTTTTTAGTGGAGTGTTGAAAATTATTTACTAGCATTCACATTTAATTATGCAGAACAATGGTCTGCTTTAGTACAACATCTGATATTTCTAAAACAGACATCAATGATTGGTATATAAACAGATATTTCCAATAATAGTTACACAGAATCATTGTCTGAATTGTCTTTGTGTTCCATAATATTTAGAGAATAGTAAAAGATAAATCCATTTTCCATTTTTTTAAACTCCAATGTAGCTAGAGTAGAAAACAAAACCAAACAATTAAAGTGACAGTAATGAAGCTTTCACTCAAATCCAAAGTGGTTACTATAGTAACTTAAAATTGGAGCATTATAATAAAAGTAGAATGAAAAGATAATTTCAAATGCTATATTAATCTTTTGAAGTATGGAGAGGGGAGTTGCTGTTTGATATTTGAAAGAGGCTAGATTGCTGTTGAAGCCTCTAAGAAGACTGATTTTGTCTTGTCTCCTTTCTCTTTCATATTAATGTAGAAAACCTCTGACTGCAGGCATTAACTAGGAGAGAAGGGAACTGTTAGTTTTGTTTGTATGAATCTCTCTGTGATGGATGACAATAACTTTATACAAGCAACTCCTAATTACCTGTGGGAATGGAGGACAGTTTGAGTGGAAAAGTGCATTTACAAATGACCTAAGGGATCTAATTTTGATATTTCTTTTCTACGTTCTCCATCACCAAGGTAGAGGTACAGACATAGATGCAGATACAATAAAAATGGTTTCACTAGAGAGTGAGGGAGTTTGGGATGAATATGGAACTGCATTCAGGAGGCCCCATATTAAAACCAGTGGGGTTGTATGGTATTAAGTTCACTTTATTTTCATTATTTTTTAAATGGAGGTATTGGGAATTGAACCCAGGACCTTGTGCATGCTAAGTATGTGCTTTACCACTGAGCTATACCCCCACCCCCTTGAGGTCACTTTAAAACTTCATGTTAGTGTTATAGTCGTTGTCTGAAAGTGGTTGGTGCTAGTACAGCTTCCTGGGTCTGGAAACCAGAGATACACGTTATTAGTTAGAAAGGGAGTGATGAAGAAAGTAACAATAATTCTGATGAAGAGAGAAACCTCAGAAATTAGTGCCTCTGACTCCCATAAACAGGGAGAAGCCACTCTCTTCTTAAACCACATACAATCTTCTTGCCTTCCCTCCCTCCCTCCCTTCCTCCTTCCTTCCTTCCTTCCTTTCTTCCTCCTTCCCTTCCTCTTCCCTCCTCCTTTCTCCTTTTCCTCTTTCTTTTAAAATGGTCATTGGGCAACTTCTATGTTCCAGGCCCCATGCTGGCCATGGGGAATATGCTACTGAACAACACTGATGTAGTCCTGCCTTCATCAAGCTTATTATCTAGTCTAGTGGAGTTACAGACAGTAAACAATTACATGGATAATTATTTAATTACAATGAGATGAGTATGTTGACTGAAAAAAAAAAAAAACCCACAATGTGAAAGCTGTGAGTTCAATTTTATTTGGGGACTTACTGAGAACCGTAGCCTGGGAGACAGCCCTTCAGAGACCTCTGAGGAACTGCTCCAAAGGGTTAGTGGGGGAAAGTCAGTATGTGTATGATTTTGGTGGAGGTGATCGTGCAATCAAGTAGGCATCTTAGTAGAAGGTTGCTGCTAGTCATGAGGAACAGATGTCTCCATTAATGATTTTAGTGCTTTCCTAGGTGTGAGAAGATGCAAGAAATTGGGCTCAAAATTTTCTCCTAAAAATATCTTTCTGAAGGCCTGTTCTGCCGGTTTTTCCCAGAGATCAGAGTGCCTCATTCCTGATCTCTGCCCCGAAATCCTTTCAGGGTTTGTTGAAGGTCAGCGACTGCAGTGGCTCGTGACTTCATTCTTGTGGAACCAGATGGGGAGGGACATTCTTTAGTGTGCAAGAGCTCAAGTTTAAAAGTCCAGGGGGCACTGAGAGTCTATGACAGGAAGAAAACCTAATCTGAGGGGAGAGTTAAGGTTTCTACGAGGAAATGACACTCACATTGATTACCGTTATATCCTTAATATCTAGTATAGTGCTGGATGTATATTGTAAGTGCTCAATAAATGCTTGTTGAATTAGTGAAGAAAAAGAAAAATGACTTCCTTATGACTGGAAGAGCACAGTCACTACAGAAAGCAGGGATAAGATTGCATATGGTTATCTGTCTTATTGTTATCTGTCAAGCCATGTTTAAATAACAGACAGTTGTTTTTTTTTGTTTTTGTTTTTGTTTTTGTTTTTTTTACAAGCAAAAAGAGTGAAAGGGAATGAAAGGCACTTGTTGACTGAAACTAAGAGAAAACCAGGTTTTCAAGGGAAATACTGTGGGGAAGGAAAAACAATTTTTCCTCTACCCTTCTAAGTTCTTGGCCAAGATACCCTTATAATAAAAAGACAGATTAACAAGAGAAAGTCAAACAGAAGTTTAATAGCATGTATAAACGTGAGAGACCCAGAACTGAGTTAACTCTCCAAAATGGTGAGAATTCTCACTTTAAACGCTGTCCTCAGCTAAACACAAAAGAAGATGTTGGGGGTGGGGAGAGTCAGTTTTGGGAGGCGACCCAGAAAACCACAGTAAACAAGCATAAAGTTGTTATGCAGATTTAAGTCCTTGCCATTAATAAGTTTCTAGAGGTTTAGTCATACTTCTCTTCCTGGTACAGACAGGGAAATACCCTTACAAATAGAGATTTCCTTTGTAAATGTCTCTTGCAAAAGGATAACTTCTGCTCAGTTTTCAGAGTTTTCCCATGTCAGCTATTTCTTAAAAATAACCAGCTCAAGATAATTCTTATGCCAAAGACAGTAGAGAGAAAGAGAGATGTACAGCTGCTAAGAAATTAAGACCATACGATATTTAGGTATTTTAATTTCTTTAAACTTTGTTCCAAATGTATTTTTTGAAAATACTATCATTGAAAATATATATGATTACAGCTTTCAGTAAAGTATGAAACAATCACAAGTGATATAATTAACCATCCCCAAGTTAGGAGGCAATAACCAATTCACTATCATCTAACAAAGAATATTTCAGCTCTAATTGCAGCTAAACTGCCCAGTATAAAGAAAATGCTTGACTAGAGATTTTCATATTAAGTGAACTAAGTCAGAGAAAGACAACTATTGTATGACATCACTTATATGTGGAATCTAAAAAAAAGAAAAAAACCCCACACGAATGTATTTACAAACCAGAAATAGACACAGACATAGAAAACAAACTTACGATTACCAAAGGGAGAAGGGGGGGATAAATTAGGAGTTTGGGATTAGGAGATACAAATTATTACATATAAAATAGATAAACAACAAAGTTCTAATGTATAGCACAGGCAACTATATTCAATATCTTGTAATAACTTATAATGGAAAATAATTTGAAAAAGAATATATATGTGTATATACGTATAACTGAATCACTTAGCTGTACACCAGAAGTTAACACAACATTGTAAATCAACTATACCTCAATAACAAAAAATGAGAACACTTTTTAGAAATTCTAGCCTTGCAAAGCCATATGTACAGAGAAATCTCAGACCCTCCTCTGAGTTCTTATAGCCCTTACTGGCTGTCACACTCATTTGACACAGGGGTACTGTCATATGTTGGACATTTTGTGTGTATCTTATCTCTTCAACTAGATCATAAATCCTTTAAAAGGGACGGCCTTACACTGTACATCCTCCAACACTTCTTTGTATAGGTGGTGCTAATTAAGAGTTTTACTGCAATGTGCATAACACACAGATTTTATTTTAAGTAATTTTACTGCTTGCAGTGCATGACAATCATGAAAGAGTATCTGGGTATTATGACTCTATGAACCTAAGACTTGTTTAGATATGAAAAATGAAATATTAGTAACTATTTTAGCTTTCAGAGAAATTTTTTTGGTGTTTTAATTTTGATAACAATGTGGTTTTGCTCATCTCACGATGGAAAGGCTAAATATAATGCACAAACCTTCATATATAAGTACAGTTGACCCTTCAACAACATGAATTTGAACTGTGTGGGTCCACTTACATGCAATTTTTTTCCACTAAATATGTACTACAGTACTACACAATCCACCCCTTGCTGAATCCCCAGAGGTTGCAACCTGGGATAAGAGATGGCCCAGTATAAAGTTACACATGAATTTTCAGCTGCGTGGAGGGTCAGCACTGCTGACCTCTATGTTGTTCAAAGGTCAACTGTATTAAAGTTTTTGTATATGTTACCAATGTTTTCATTTATAACCTTTGAAAAACTGCCATAGTTGAAGTCTACTGGAAAGCAAAAACAAAAATGTTATGTTTTTATTTTAATCTGTTTACTGAATTTTAAAGTTGCCCCCCCTTTTTTTTTTTTCCCGACCTGAGTTTTCAAAGAAATCACACTTGGTACCATATGCAGTGCTTGCTCCAGGTTATTTGACCACACTAACACAAGGTCATCTTACTTTTCTGTATAAAAGTGAATTCTACTTTGTATAATTTTCTGATGAATAAATTCAGCCACTTATTTGAGACAATGTGAAAGAAGCAAATGTTTTAAAGTGACACAAAATAATTTAACTTAGAATCACAATGTTCAATTTATAGGCACTATCGTGACACTTAGATGCTAGAGTTAAACAATGTGATACATGAACAATTAAGCATTCACACCCTCATTGCCATTTTCTTTTGTCTCATAAGTATAAATGCTAGCTGAACTTCAAAGAATTAGAGGTAATTTTCTGTCCTCCATTGTGTGTTGAATTACTAGACCATTGGATTAACAAAAGAAACACTTATGACCCGCTGACCAGATTTTTTAGCATCCCTTCAGCCTTCTAAATCTTGCAGGGATTTTTAGCTCCTCTAAATTTACATGACAAAGCAAATGCTGTATATGTGGTATATAAGCCTTGGAATTTGCTAATCAGTTTGCAATTATCCCTTGCACTTGAGAGGGAGGGAGAGTGGGAGTGGATGGCATCTGTGGTTCCTTTTCATTCTAATATATTAATAATTCCAACAGTTCTAAGAAAGAGTTGAGCTGCTCTCAGTGGTTTCCATGGTCAAATGGCAGGATGCCCATCAAGTATGTAGTCGTGTGGCCACAAAATGGAAAGCCTTTGGTCTGTGCAAACAATTCCTCATGAATAGGCATAATGAACATCTGTGTATTTGGACATCCCCTCTGCTCTAATCTGAAATGCCCTTCAGACCCTCTCTCAGTATGGTAAACACTTTACTCTTTCAAAGCATGGGTCAAAGGTCACTTCCTCCTTAAGCTCATGTTCAGCTGTTCCAGAAGGATTAGGAGCTGTGTCCATGTTTCCTGTTTCTTCAGTCTTCACCAGCCTGTGGGTTGGACATAAATAGTTAATACCTCAATTTGTTCATGCCCCCATCTGCACGACACATGGCTTCAGGTTTCTTCAAAGGTCCTCCCCTAAGTATTTCTGGAAGGTTGCCAGGTATCCCTCATGTAGATTCCCAGTCAAGTCGGCTTCCACTGAATGCAGCAGGACTTCCACCAGACTACCTACCGCTATTCTTTGCTCTTATTTGTCTCTACTATTACTCTCTGTTAATAGGGGAACCCATGCAATGATACCTATACCCCCAATGCCTTAAGAGTTTAGGACTTAACCCTGAGTCATACTAGGTCTGAGATCAGTAGATCAACACAAATGACAGCCACTATCCTCTGCTCAGTATCACTGCACCCATTAGAGGATTAAGAGTGTACTCCCAAATCCTTCTTCCCTCAGGAAGAGTGTTTGCAAAAGGCTCCTCAGAACTCATAGACTTTTATCAGGCTTATTCAGCCACTGTGCTAGATACGTCTATTCTTTGGGAGCCACACACAGACGCAAACTGGGACTCCCATAATTTTATTTTCAAATAACAAGCAGCATCTTTAATATGCTGCTGAGACAGGAGGGAAGGGGGCACGGCACAACCATTAAAAGAATAACACAGCAATTGAGGTTAGGACGTGAACTGATTAGAACCAATTCGGCCAAAGGTGGCAGAAGGTTTGACTTCCAGTAGACCTTGAGCCTCATTATAGGCTCATTGTAATACATTAACATGCTAAATGATGCACCTACAGGTGCCATGACAGTTCCCAGGCTGACTATAAAAAGCCAAAAAGTGGGTGGGGCCCAATTTCTGGAAATCCCCACCCCTTCCCCAACATAGTTGGAATAATCTTCCCACTTGCCACCATATGAAATTACCCAGCCCATAAAAACTAACCACCCCCACACCTTGGGGCCACCTCTCTTGCCTTCTAAGATGGCCCACACTCTGTGGAGTGTGTATCCCTCTGCATAAATCTACTTTCACTTTACTGTTGCTCACTCTTGAATTCTTTCCTGCATGAGACAAGAACCTATAATCTCCAGCAACACTGGCAAGTGTAAGATTCACTGAAAGAGAGAAAATCATTTCCTGCAATTAGATCACCTAGTGATTCCTGTTTTATACCTAAGAATGGGATTTCAGGGCCATATGGTAATTCTGTGTTTAAGTTTTTTAGGAAAAAAACTTTTCTGCAGCAGATAAAGCATGATACATTCCCAGGAGCAATGTCCAATTTCTCTACATCCTCACCAACACTTGCTACTTTCTGTTTTTTCAGTTATAGCCATCCTACTGGTTGTGAACTAGCACTTTATTGTGGCTTTGATTTGAATTTTCCTAATGATTAATGATGAGGATTTTTCATGTACTTGTTGTCCATTTGTGCACCTTATTTGGAGAAATGTTTACTTTAAGTCCTTTGTCCATTTTCCATTGGGTTATTTGTCTTTTCCTTGTTGAGTTGTAAGAGTTCTTTATATATTTTGGATACTAGACTCTTATCAGATGTATGATTTGCAAATATTTTCTCCCCTTCTATAGGCTGCCTTTTCACTTTCTAGGTAATGTCCTTTGATGCAGAAGTCTTTAATTTTGTTGAAGTATAATTTATCTATGTTTTCTTTTCTTGCTTGTGCTTTACATTTCATATCAAAGAATCCATTGCCAAATCCAAGGATATCATGATATACCCCTATGTTTTCTTCCAGGAGCTCTATGGTTTTAGCTCTTATATTTATGTTGCTGATCCATTTTGAATTAATTTTTGTATATGGTATAAACTAGGGGTCAGACTAGTTGTCGCACCACCATTTGTTGAAAACACTTTTTTTTTTCCCGATTGAATGGTCTTGGCTCCCTTATTGAAAAAAGTTGACCATAGACACGTGGATTTATTTCTGGACTCTCAATTTCATTCCACTGATCTATGTCTATCCTTATACCAGTACCGCCATGTTTTGATTACTGTTGTTTTGTAGCAAGTTTTGATATTGGGAAGTATGAGTCCTACAACTCTCATTTTTCTTTTTCAAGATTATTTTGGCTATTCTGAGTCCCTTGCAATTTCATATGAATTTTAGAATCAGTTTATGAATTTCTACAAAGAAGCCAGCTGGGAGTCTGATAGGAATTGCATAGAATATGTAGATCAATTGGGGGAGTATACCAGCTTCACAATATTAAGTCTTTCAATCCAAACTCAAGACATGTTTTTCCATTTATTTACATATGTAGTTTCTTTCAACAGTGCTTTGTAGTTTTCAGAGTTTAAATTTTGATTTTATTTTGTTAAATTTATTCCTAAGTAGTTTATTGTTTTTGATGCTATTGTAAATTCAATCATTTCTTTATTTCATTTCAGATTTTTCACTGCAGGTATATAGAAATACAATTGATTTTTTAAAATATTAATCTTGTTTCTTGCAATCTTGCTGATCTAATAATTCTGATAGTTTTCGGTAATAGATTCCTTAGGATTTTTTACATATAAGATCAGGTCATATATGAATAAAGATAGTTTTTCTTCTTCTTTTCCAATATGAATGCTTTTTATTTCTTTTTCTTATTCTATTGCCCTGGATACAATCTCCAGTACAATGTTGAGTACAAGAGTAGACATACTTGTCTTTTTCCTGATCTTGGAACAAAAGCATCCAGTCTTTCACTGTTAAATATGAAATTAGCTGTGAGTTTTCCATAGATACCAGTTATTAGTTCAGGAAGTCCCCTTATATTCCTAGTAAGAAATTGTATCTTTTATTTTATGTATTTATTTATTTAAAAATCTTAATTTCTTGTGGTAAGAACACAACATAAGATCTATACTCATCAATTCTTTTTTGGTGGTGCAGGGGTAATTAGGATTTATTTATTTTATTATTTGTTTTTTAAATAAAGGTACTGGGGATTTAACTCAGGACCTCATGCACGCTAAGTATGTGCTCTATCCCTGAGTTATATGCTCCCCGGCTTACACTCAAATTTTTAAGTGCACAATACATTATTGTGACTATAGGTGCAATGTTGTACAGAAGGTCTCTTGACCTTATTTATGTTGCTTGACTGAAACTTTAAACCCATGGATTAGTAATTCTCCATTTCCCCCTCCCACCAGTCCCTGGAAACCACCATTCCACTCTTTGATTCTATGAATTTGACTATTTTAGATACTTCATATAAATGGAATGACACAGTATTTGTCTTTCTGTGACTGACTTAAGAAATTACATCTTTTAAATCAAAATCTATGCAATTCAGTTTAGGTATTTGAAACATGATTTCTCCATTACCAAAGGGTTTCATTTTGCTGGCTAATATATCAGAGCATGGGAATCTCCCAGTTTTTTTAATAAAACAAAGATTTTTCCTAACCTTTAGCTTGTGGCTAACCTCTGATCAAATTTATTTTTCTATTTCCAAATCTCTCAAACCCCTCCCTGTGTTACTGGTTTTATCGCATACAACATATTCAGATGTGAAGTGTTATAATTACAGACTGCAGTGAAGTCTGTAAGTCACTTTCCTCACCACTACCAAACTATAAAAGAAATTAGAATGGAACCAACATTCTTGCTGCAATATGTCCCCAGAATAGAAACAGAGAGAAGCTCACTAATCTTGATTCCTGGGTCTTTTCTCTTTCTCCTTCACCTTGAATTGTGTCACGTACCTGTGGCCAAGTTCTCCAGTGCCACATCTTTGGCAATGGCTTGTCCCTGTTTCTGACTCAACTCTCTTGGGACAAGTAGCTTCTCTAGCCTGAGGCAGCAATAATGCCAAGGAAGACTTTCTAAATATAGCTATGGAAATGAGTAGAATTACTGCTCTGCAATTTAATCATTTAGGATTCCTATTGCAGAAATTAGGTCATGGGAAATATTTCAAAGCCGTTTGACTGCATGCAGTGTGAGAGCTGCCTAGCCTTGTTTCAGGACTTTAGTGAAGTAGAGCCCTCATGGGCCAGTCAAGAAAAAGCCAAAAGGTTTTTGAGAAGTGAACTATCTCTGGCTCCACACAAGAAGAGACTCAGCTGAAAAAGGTAATCTTTTTGCCTCAAGAAGAAGTGAAAGCATGGATGTTTTGAATACTAAGGAATAGCCAAGAATATATTACGCTGAATGTATCAGGAATGATTTATTTGCAGACAACAGAAAGCCTAATTAAGAGTGGATAAAGTAAATAAGGGTCTATTTTTCTCACATTAGTCTAACTGTAGTTCTCAAAGTGTGGTCCATGGACCACTGTGCGTTCCTGGGACCTTTCAGGTTCCTGAAAGATCAAAACTATTTTAATAATAATTCTAAGATATTATTTGCCTTTT
The DNA here is from genome assembly GCF_009834535.1 of Camelus ferus. Lineage (NCBI taxonomy): Eukaryota > Metazoa > Chordata > Mammalia > Artiodactyla > Camelidae > Camelus > Camelus ferus. The sequence goes on along the minus strand of NC_045732.1, from coordinate 62,372,601 downwards.
TCATGCTGTTGACATTGCATCTTTGGTGCTAAAGCAACAGAAGCTAAAAGTGCTGGCTTCTTAGCAAAAATCAAGGGAGCGGTGCCAAACTGTCCTAGTAGTAGTCATTGTATTCTTCACTGCCATGCAATTGAAGAAGAAAAAAAGCCACTTCTACTTTAGAATGCCCTTGAAGAAGCAGTAAAAAGGTGAATTATTGAATCTCAACCCTTGAGTATTCATCTTCTTAATATTCTAAGGAATGAAATGGGAAGTTACCTAAAGTACTTCTGCTATGTACTGGAGTTGAATGGTTGTCTCCAGAAAAAGAGTTTGTGCAACTGAATAATGAGCTTTTTTAAAGAAGCATCATTTTTACTTGACATGACCGGGACACTGCTGTACACCAGAAACTGACATATTGTAACTCACTGTACTTCAATTAAAAAAAAAAAGCATCATTTTTACTTGAAAGAATGACTGACAGGTAAACTACAGTTACACAGACTTGGGTATTTGGCAGACATTTTCTTGAAAATGAACAAAGGGAGCCTGTCATTTTAAGGAAAACAACTCAAAGTATTTGTTACCAATAATAACATTTGTGCTTTCAAGTGAAAATTAGAGTTTTGAAAAACTTATATCTGCCATCATGAGCTTGTCAGCTTCCCAACTTACAGACTTTTCTGATGAGATCAATGGAGGTATTAGCCCCCAAAATGTGAATTTTTTTTCACATTCTATAATGAAATGTGTCACCAATTGGAAGTCGTTGATAGAACTCAGTGAACCAGTATTTCCCAAATGACAAATGAATACATCATGTTACAAAAGCATGAGTGGGTAAAGGGTCCATTAAAATGCAAGATGGAAAAATAGATTTTAATGTGCAGGAGTGTGAAAAGCTCATTGATATAGTTTCTGATTCCATGTTGCAACTAACTTTTTTTTGAACTACTACTTCTGGAATTTCAGTGAAGTCTCAAAGAGAAATGTCTACAATTACCTGGAAAGGCCATTGAAAGACTTTTTTTTTTTTCAAACTAAATACCTGTGCGAGGGTAGATTTTCTTCATAGAATTGAACCAGAACTACATATCACAACAGACTGAATGCAGAAGACAAGACTCCAGCTGTCTTTTATTATGCCAGACATTAAAGAAATCTGCAGAAATGTAAAATATCACTAGTCTTCTAACTAAATTTACTTTTGTTTTGGAAAATATAATGTCTATGAAAATATGTGACTTATGTCAATATGTAATAGGTATTATTTTTAGTGTTTAAATGAATTAATTAAAATTCATTTTACATCACTCCCTTTTTATTTATAATATGATAAATATCAATAGATGTATTTCACGTAAGTGAAAGCCTTTGGGGGGTCTTCAATAAATTTTTTAAATTTTTTACTTTGAAATAATTTTAGATTTAGAGAAGAGTAGCAGAGATAAAAGAGTTCCTGTCTACCCTTCATCCAGCTTCCCTAATATGAACATCTTACATAGCCATAGCACATTTATCAAAACTAAGAAATTAACATCCCTCAACAATGAGTATAACTGTAAAGAGTTCCAAGACCAATAAATTTGAGATCTGCTGGTCTACAGCTAAGCAGTTGCTAATGTTGGTTCAGACTCTGTTTTTGTTATTGTTGAGACATAATTGACGTATAACATTGTATACGTGTAAGGTGTACAACATATTGATGTGATACATTTATATTGCAGTATGATTGCCAGTCTGTTGTGTCACATACTTACCATTTCTTCTAGTGGTGGGAAAAATTAAGATCTTCTCTCTTAGTCAGTTTAATGTTGATAATACAGTTTTGTTGTCTGTAATCCCTATGCTGTGTGTTAGATCCCCAGGACTTATTTATCTACTGCCTGCACATGTACACCCTTAAACAACATCTCTTCCATTCTCCCACCTCCTGGCCCCTGGTAACCACCATTCCACTCTCTGTTTTTGTGAGTTCAGCTTTTTTTTTTAAGATTCCACATAGAATAGAGAAGATACAATATTTGTCTTTCCCTGCCAAACTCTGTCTTTTTGTTCCTGTTCTACTGGCTTTTTTATCCTCATGATTGTCATCTCATGGTTTTAAGATGGCTGACAGAGCTACAGGGTTCTCTTTTTAGTTTAAGGCTGCAAGAAGGGGAAGGGACAGTGTCAGCAAGCCCTGCCCCTATGCCCTGTCCCCTTTACCAGCAAGCAAAGACTTCCCAGAAACGGCCTACCAAACTCCCATTTATATCTCAGTGGTCAGAACTCACTCAGGTCTGGGCCCAATCCTAGACAAATCACTTATGGAAGAAAACAGAATTCAAGCGACTGGAGCAATTAGTTTATCCCCTGGGGCTGGGTTAGGGGTCCATCTATCCTGAGACAAAGAGATCTCTTCCTGCTTCCTGAAAGAATCAAGTTCTGTTATTCAGGAAGAAGAGTGAAGAGAATGGCTTTTAGGTAGCTAACTTGTATCTTGACTCTCAGGTTGGAATTTCTATAATCTGTTGTAGAAATGAAAGAAGTCAACTGGCTACTGGAATGGTCCTGATTTGACGGGTGTGCAGGAAGTGTGTGGCATTATTCAGGACTATCTCTTGCTACTTTTAACACCTGGCACAGGAATATCAGCAGTCAGCTGTGAATTGCTATTTACCAGCGCTCCTTACACACACTTCATAAAAATTTATAAGAAGAGATGAGCAAATCAGAAAGTAACTCCTACTTCCAATGTATTCCCCAACAATCATTCTAGGAAATACCAAGACATAAATCAAAATGACTTTCATTTGGGAGACCTTCTGGGATTTTGGGTAGGAGAGGTTGAAGAGGAAATTCCAGGTGAGAACCAACCCGGGTGTTTCTCTATTTGCCCAGGATGTGGAGTGAGCACAAGAGGAGCAGCACATCATAAAGCTGAGTAACTCAAGGCCATTCTGAGAATCATAATCAAAGAATGCTTGGACAATAGGCTCATGACTGAATCCCACTGTGATATGCCTGTAACCATCGCAGTAAGAAATCTAGAAATATTCCAACACATGTGGATTAATATGTCCTTCATCTGCACATTAAGACTACACAGAGCCCCAATGTAAAGTTCCTTTGGACTGTGTGGTAGGAAGCGAGGGTTTGATCATCCTAAATTTATGGAAGGGATAGCATCATCTCTGACTCATGAGAGGCATAAAGAATGTAGACACAGAAGAAACTCAAGGGAAATGAACTCTATTTGGAGATAGAACTATGATCTAGGCCTTCTCCTATGTGGTGACCTGGACACATGTGAGACTGAATTTCTTTCACCTCAGTCTCAACATAAGCAGCTTGATCTATATCTTCTATTCCTCGGAATCTTCTTACAAAGTAGGAGAAGTCATATGGGCCTCCCTTTTAGCTTAATAGATGTAAAAGTGCTAAATCCCCATGTGAGTTTTGTGATTGCTGCCTATTATAACAAAGGACAGTCCTGCCGACTTCATCATCCCGTAACAGAAAACACTCACAGCCATCCTTCCCACCCCACCCAAAGGCAGAATGCAGCGACTTGCCTTTGTGGTTTTGACGACCTAATCCACTATTGACCAGGCTTATCCTAAAAGATCAGAATGCATTTTTTAAAAAAATCTTATTGGAAATCACTTCCATGTATAGATTACTCCCACAAAAGAGGAGAGTGGCCCATCATAGTAACAGACCACTTTCAAAGCAGTCTATTGCTTTGTTTGGTACCAATCTCCTGTCCTTCTTTATGTATCCCTAGCAAGGCCCCAAGGTATTTTTAGGTATTTTGGGCCACAGGAGCTCTTGGTTCCTGTTCTGGAATTCTGTGCTAACACCTGATTTATTTACAATGACTGACAGTTCCAAAACTGGGGAAATGTAAGCATGTAGCCTTGGTTCATCCAATTTTACAATAAAACACCACCCCTCCTTTTAAAAATTGTCCTCATTATCCAATACTCTGCACAGGATTTCCTTGGCATTGTCCCACAGTGCTATCTATCCAAAATCACAGTAGGTCTGTGTTTCAGGGTTCTAGAAAGGACCCTCCTGAGCCTGGGAATCAGAATCTTCCTTGGGTAACAGACAAGAGACAAGGAAGTGCTTGCACTTCTCCTATGCTTAGGGGGAGGACTGCACTTAATGGTGGAATTTTGCCTTACTTTACATAGGACTTTTAAATCACAGCTTCTGAAAATCCTAAAGCTGAAGATAAGAAGTGTGAAGTTTCACTCTACCCCATTCTAAAGAAAGTAACAAATAGCTGCAAGGGCACTGTAAGGCTTTCTAACAAATATTTAAACTGATTCTGTTAACCACACCCCCATCTGCTCCCCAGCCAAGCCCTATGGGAGAAGTATGCAGAATTAGATGAATTCTTAAGAGTAAGTGAGTGGTGAGGAGAAAGAGGCATTCCCCACTGTCTTGATTTTCCCCTTCACTTGCAGAGGGAAGAAATGAAAAAGTATCAGATCATAAGAACAAAGAAGACGGGGGCCCTCCACCCTGATGCTTCACAATGTGGATGGTGATATCTCATGATTCCAGAGAGGAAATGGCTGTGGTATGTGTTGTCTAACACAGGACCATAAGCTACCTCACAAATTATAGTCAAGCCCCAAATGTGGCATAGAAGCAATAGAATGATTACCGTGGCCTCAGTAGGCACTGAACAGCAGCTCTCTTCCAGACCCCATGGGCTACCATGGGCCACCAGACAGGGACAGTAGCAACTAAGAGTGGCAAACAGATGATTCCATCTCTTCCTTTTCCTCATGCCTTGGTATTGAATAAGAATTACCTGAAGAAGCATCAATTTCTCCATCTTTTGAAGAAGGGCTCATTGTTGAGTAGAGGTAGACTCTTGAAAGAGACAACACAAGTCGTATTCACAGGTAACGGAGATGGGAAGAATATAGCAGGAATGTCGGGCACATTTTGAACATTTTCACAGTTGTTGGGACTGCAAAGCAAGGGATCCATTTATATTACACTAGGGTCTAAGGATTCTTCTGGGAAAGAATTACATGGGAAGAATCAAGGTGAACAAGTTCAACTCTAGAAATACAGCAGTGTTTGAGAACAGAGTGGAAAGAGGCTCTAAGTATCACATGATGTAGATCAGATTGTATTCTAGGCTGGGCCCAAGAGTCTTAAGTCTGAATCCTTTAGCAAGGAGGCAACAGTTAGAAGAGTAAATCTCCTTGAGACATTCAAAGTCAAAGAATCAGCAGCACTGGTGCCAAGAGTCTTGGCAGTAATATGATATGGTATCTTTGATGCAGAATCAGTGTCTTTGTTTCCTAGGGCTACCGTAACAGATTACCACAAACTTGGTGGCTCTTCCAGCTTCTGGTGGCCCCTAGTGCTTCCTGGTTTGTGACAGTTTGACTCTGATCTCTGTCTCCATCTTCACATGGCCTTCTCCTCTGTGTGTTCTTTTCTACCTCTTATAAAGACACTTTCACTGGGTTTTTTAAATTTTTATTTATTTTTATTTTTTATTATTTTTTTAGGGGGGAGGTAATTAGGTTTATTTATTTTTAACATAGGTACTGAAGATTGAACCTAGGACCTTGTGCATGCTAAGCACACACTCTACCACTGAGCTGTATCCTCCACCATAGACACTTTCATTGGATTTAGAACCCACCTCACCCCACTATGATATCATTTCAATCCATAATTTAATCACATCCTCAAGTACCCTATTTCAAAATAAGATCCCATTCTGAAGTTCTGGATGGACAAAACTTGGGAAGAATATTATTCAACTCATTGTAATCAGTAATCTCAGTGCGGGCACCTGCAGCACTGTCATAAGGAGGGACCCAGCACCTGTAACATTGTCTGGGTCCAGCAAAGACTTTAGACATTGGTGTTCTTGGTGAAAGTATCAGCAGCCTGAAACCATCTGTGAAGAGCAGCAGCAGATGTCTTAAACATAGCTGAGGACAGGAAATGGCTGAGGCCTTACAAAAGGAGGTTGTTATAAGGACTGCAAGCTGTGTAAATGGTCAAGCAGCTCGCATTAAGATCCCGACTAGCTGATTGATCCCAGTGCATCCCAACTACATTTCATCATATTAGCTAGGGCCAGCAGGAGTGGGACAAAAATGATTAAATGGCTGTTGACTGGACAATTGCAATGGAGGGCATCAGGAAAAAAGGATAGGCTTTCTAGTGACAGGAAGAGCAAAGAAGGGTTAGCTAGAGGTAGTAAAACCTCATATGAGATTCTAAAGTTGACTACAGAATTTATAAATGGGATTTGATGTGTATCTTGTTTTGCTAGCAGTGAGACCACCACCATGTGGAGATAAACATTCAGTCCATTCATTGCCCCTTAACAATTAACAGGAAGATACAGGGAAGTGATCAAGAAAGCCTAACAATCAATAAGCATAAATGATAATCAAATATGACAGGATCACAGTTAAAGAGCAGGAAACACCGAGAAACTTAAAGGAGACTAAGAAGGGATGTGGCCAAGGGGCATTTTTACCACTCCTATGATGAAAACAAGACCAAGAAACAATATCCCCTTCATCATGACCATCATTACAATGTTGTCTAGTATTACCTTAAGCTGGGTGTCAGTGAGGAAAATACTCAGAAATGTTGATGGATTTCCATTTCAGAAAGAGAGTCTATGGACAGTTACCAACTTCGCTCATTTTCTAGGTGAGTGGTACCTTCAGCTCCACAAGCCTAGGATTTAGCAGAAATAGTATTAGTAAGAATCTGAAACTCACTGACACTGCTTTGCATGATGGATAAAAAAAGTTTTCAAATTAAAGGGCCTTCTTTCTCAAGCACTATTTTCATTGACATTATTGATGCACAATGCAATCCATGTGTATTTTTTATGGCCTGGCCAAAGACATATATATGTGGAATATTTCTATCCAAATAAAAATTGGAGACAAATCGTCTATCAGCATTATTTTTTTTTTCTGATTTGTCAAGTAAACATTCTTACAAAAGAGTAAGAATTAAATTATCTTTAGTCATACATTTAAATTCTCTTTATTGAAAAAAGAAGCATATACTTGGAGCTGTCCTAGAAATTCTAGGGTGTATTACTGTATGATTTGTACAGTTGACATTTTGGTAATTATTTCAACTACATTTCAACCAGTACCTCATTCCCTTGACCTTACACTGTATCTGCCTTGCCAGTATACAGCACTGGAAAACCCAAACATCCGTTTTGTTTGCTTGTTCTAAGTTCTTCTACAGGAAGTTGGAGAACAGTGCCAACTGGCTCCGCTATAAGTTTATGCCACTTTATCTTAACTGGGCCTTCAATACTATTTGGCAATTCTTTATTCATCCAAGTGATGATGCCCCCCAGCAGCTGTTCAAAATCTTTTTACTTTCCACAGGTTCTTCATCCCCAGAGAAGAAACTTCCAGTAACAAAACTAAACAATTTCAAAAAAGTGTAATGCAAGAAAACTTTCCTGTAATAATATTTTAAAGTGCATATTCAAAGAGCACAACCATGTACCTGAGAAAATTGACCCAGATCAACCAACAGGCAGACATATTCTAGTAAACATCCTGGACTTTAGGGGGAAAGAAAAAAAAAAAAACCCTTCCAGCGAAAAGGATCAAAATCACTCATAAAGGAAAGGGAATCAGATTATAGCCCGATTTTGAGAGCAAAGTATACGCCAGCAGAAAAAACGGTAGTATACTTAATATCGCTAATGAAAGATATGCCAGTAAAGGTTGGATATCCAGACTGAATTTCAAATTGAAAAAAAAATACAGACAAATTTATCAGCATGCAAGAAATCAGGGCATATTGTTCCTATGAGACGTTTTACGTTTTCAATAATGGACTTCTGACAGTTAAAATGTCTAGAGAGTTACCCTCAACCTAAAACTGAAAGTGATCCACATCATAAACAAAGGAGGCAACCAAACGTTTCATACGTCCAGAGAGGGGAGCACACCTCCACCTAGGGAGCCGAAAGGGAAAACAGTCAACTAAAATCTGATCCAGTCTATAGAAACAGCTACCAATTTACAGGAAATGCAGGACAGAGCAAAATCAACTCTGCTCTGTGGGAACTCTAGAGGACAAAAGATGTGGTTTCTTCAACAAATAAATCACAAGGAAAAAAGGATGAAGGAGAAACTCTAAATTAAAAGAGACTTAGAAGTTATCAAGGGGAAGCATAACTAAACCAGTGTTTCTGAATGAACATTTGGGTGATCAACTAAAAAAGAAAATAAAGAATTGATTACCGGAGAGGTCAGGATAGAGGTTACTTTTGAGGAGGCCCAGACATTTGTGATTAGGAGGGTTCTCCTGGCAAAATTCTAATTTTTTAAACCTCGTTTGTAGCCTAGGTGGTTCATTCCAATGGTGTTTGCCTCATAATAATTCCTTAAGTTATACATTTATTTTATGTAGCTTTCTGTATCTGTTATATTTTACAATAACAAGCACAGGATGTTATCTTGCATTGGTTATCTTTTTCTTTTATGGCAGTAAGGTAGTAAACCCTGAATCCACAGAGTTTTACAGCAGGAACAATAGAGGGCAAGGCCAGAATGGCCTAATTGCTTGGGAAATAAATGACAACTTGCGAATTATTCAGTATTCTGCACTCCTCCCCAACAAAAAGTCATAAAAAATACATTCTTCTGTTTTTGCTCACTACAAGTCTCATCACTTCCATTGTTTCTCTTATAAATGTGGTTTCCCCCTAGTAATCAAAATTATGAGTAAAACATAATAGAAAATTTTATACTCAGAGAACAATCAACCCTTGGTGAAATCAGCATTTTTACATAAAATCTGTAATTCCCTCTCACTTTAACTCAGATCAGAAAAGTGCCTTTTATATTTATTGCTATTTCTTCAATCTCATATAAAATTAGGTCACCAAAAATAAGTTCAGTTGTATCCACATATACTAAAATAGAAGAAAGATGATGTAGAAGAAAGATGATGTAGAAGAAAGTAAAATCTACCAGATGGACCACTTACCCTTAGCTTCATTACTTTATTACTAGCTAGCTCCTAATACCCATTAGGCTTGCCTTTTATAATACAAATAATAGTAATTTTTCCCATCAATTTGTCCCTTTATTTCTGTTAGTATTTGCTTTATGTATTTAGGTGCTCCTATAGCGGGTGCATGTATGTTACTGAGTGTAATATACTACTCCTTTAATCATTATTAAATGTCCTTCTTTATCTTTCTTTATGGCCTTTGTTTTAAAGTCTATTTTGTCTGAAATCAATATTGCTACTCCTGCTTTCTTGTCATTTCCATTTGCAAGGAATATCCTTTTCCATCCTCTCACTCTCAATCTATGTGTGATAATAATTTTTTAAACTTTCAGTAATGGAAAATTTCAGGTATATATAGAAGTAGACACAGTAGTATAATGGACCTCCATGTACTCCTCATGTAGCCTCAACAATTACCAACACATGGCCAATCTTGTTTTATTTATACACATATCCAATCCCCCTTCTCACTAGACTATTTTGAAGAAAAATTTACACACTATACTGTTTTCATTCCAAAAATATTTTCAGCAAAGTCAACAGCAGAGAATCCTTGAAGAAAGCAGCACACACAAAAACTTAGCCAAATACTGCCAGTACCCCAGTGCCTACAGAAGAACAAAGCCAGCAAAATCCTGCACCTCTATCCGGAAGATGTCTAATATCTTGCTAAAGTTTATTTGAACTTTGTCGTTAAACTTATACTACCAGTTGTCATCCATGCCTGTGGGATACCAAAGCTAACAAAAGCAATGATGCTAATCCAGAAATTTCTTAGTATCTTGCACAAGTTTAACTTTGTAACAGCGTAGTTATGCTTTAAAGCTCAATCCATATGGATAATGGAAAGAGAATTGACCTGAAAGGGAGATTTGGGTTAGTCCCAGCTCTGCTAATTTTCTTTACTGCATCCTTAAGCACATTACTTAAAGCTCTGAGCCTGTTTCCTCAGAGGGTGAGAGTGATAGCTCAGTTTTATTCAAGCTCTATGTCGCTGAGTCTTTAGTGAATTAACTTTGAGTAGCGCTCTCTCCTGTTGGAGTTAGAAGATAAAGCTTAAAATGCTCCTAACAAAGAGTTAACTGTAGTTGAAAAATGCTCTAAGATTAAGGTTAAGGTAAAGTAGCACTTTAAGAAATTCTTTAAAATATAAGTTTTAACTAGATATACTATCACTGCTATTCCAAGAATCTGCTGTTTGTGAGATATTTTTCTAGCACATGTATGTAGACACAACCAGAAATTGTTCTCTAAAGAGCTGGAAAATCATTGACTTGCTATATAATGAAATGCTCAGCTACGAAGTGTGTTAAACCAGAATTCACTTTCAGATAAATTTCAAGGCCAGATTTTCAGCCTGGTCTTAACAAGGCACCTTAGGAATAACAATATTTACACTCAATATATGCTTAGCAATGTCATTTCTAGAAAATTATTGAGTACAAAAATGCTACCAGTAGGAAAAACAATCTTCTGGATTGAAAATGCTTACTGTTAGTTTGCATTATTAATGTTCAAACCCCACTCCCACCTACCACCATGAGAAAAGTCTAGAGCATGGCATGACAGCACACTCTGATTTCCCTTCTTTAGTGCGTTGCAGCCACCATCTCATGGAAGCATACTGTTCAGAACAATGAAACGCAATTCCTAATTCCCTCCAAATACTCACTAAGATCATTGTAACAAATTCTACTTACATTTTGGTATCTTGCCCGTCTACAGAAAGTCTTCAGCTTCCAATCCAGCTTCCAGTCCTTCTGTTGCTGCTTTCACCTGGGCTTGAGGGCAGACAGTAGAGTTCTGGAACTCACTGGAACTTCTCTGGAAAGGCCAGTAGTCCAATTTTCAAGATCTCTACCTCTATACTGTAGACCTTGCAGATCATGGTTGGCTGGCCAGTTTCTGCCCATATTCCTATCCACTTCAGGACCTGTTCAATAATTTCAGACTATCTGGAATTCCCTTGCCTCTCCTAGCTGTTGTTCCTTTCCACTGTGAAGTTTCTAGTTGCTTGTCCATGATACAGATTCTCTGGCTATACAGTTGTCCACTTGCCTTTCCACTAAGCTAGTGGATTTGCTCTCTGTTATAGTTGAAGTGTCCTGTCTCCTGACAGATTTCTTGGTTGCTAACCACCATATTTGGAGTTTCCTGCCCGTTCGAGTAGCCCACTTGATTTTTCACTGTAACCCAGAATAACTGGTTTGTTGGCCACAATTCTGGAGCTTCTTGCCCACTTGGAGACAAGACTTACACCACATGTGCCTGTCATCACTTGCTTCTATCATGCCCTTGTGTTTTCTTCATGGTAGGAAACTCTTACACGCCTATGTATTTTTCTTCACCACAATTGCACTTCAGGACAAAAACCAGGACCAGTCCTGGCTACATAGTCTTTTCAATAAACATCTGGTTTCCCCCATACTCTTTCAGAAATGCACCCACTTACATGGATCAAACAACACAACTACCTGGTCTAGAAACAGACATCTTTGGATTTAATTTTGGGGGATGACTTGCCCCCTCCCCTTCAGATGTGATGACTTACAGAGACTACAATCCATGACTGACTAGACTCCATGAGTAACTTGTCTGGAATCTGATAGCACTGGAATTAATTTGGTAGCAGTTTGCTCCTCCTTCTTCAGACTAGCATTTACTTATATTGATCAGATCCCATGTCTAACTTGTTCAGGATTCGATATCACTGGAATTAATCTTGGTGGTAGTAGTTTGCCCTTCCTTGTTCAGATAGGCATTTAGTCATATGGCTCAAAACCCATGACTAATTTGTCCATGATTCAGTATCACTGAAATTACTTTTAATTGTGGCTCTTGTTACAGGGAAGCCTTTCCTTACATAGATTGGACAACACAAACAACTAGTCATGAAACCAACATCTTTGGATATAATTTTGGAGGTGAATTTTTTTCTTCTTCTCCTTTACAGAGGTGTTCATTTATTTAGATTATAACCCCAAGATTAGCTTATCCAGACTGCAATATTACAGGAGTTAATTTTGATGGTTTCAGTTTTCCCTGTCTGGTAAGACTTTCCTTTTATGGTTCAGACCACTGTCTAATTCTTCCAGGATCCAATATTACAGGAATTAATTTTAGTAGTGACACTTTTTCTTGTCATACTTCAGATAAACATTTATTTGTGTGGATCCCATCTCATAATTCTCTTGCCCGGGATCAAGTATCAGTGGAATTAACCTTGATGTTCGTCTGGAGACTGCATTTTCCTCTGAGCTTTGGGTGTTGTTGTTGTTGTTGTTTGGGAGGGAGATAATTAGGTTTGTTTGTTTGTTTATTTATAATGGAAGTACTGGGAATTGAACTCAGGGCCTCTTGCATGCTAAGCCTATGCTCTACCACTGAGCTTTACCCTCCTCCCAGAGTTTGTTTTTTGATAGTTTCTCTGTCCAAACTCAAACTCAGTCCTTCCCCTAAACCTGGTTCCACTCCCATTTTTCCCTTTACTCCCCTGTCTCCCCATTTCTTTCCCTTGAACACCTTCTTGGACATGGCCTCGATAAATCACTTGACTGTCTAGTTTAAGGAGGGTCTGACCCCTACATACTTTATCCTGGAGACTTGATGTACATAATCCATATTTTAAAACTATAGAGACAGAAAAGAGAAGCTGATGGAGAGCAAGTAAGTACATTGAAACTGGTCCCATAATGCAGTTTAAAATCAGAAATCAACAAAGAGAGCCAACTCTGAAATAATAGACAAAAAAAATCCAGGTAATAAAAGAAATTAGCCCTCCAATCTATTTAACTTTGAAGATCATTATTGTATATAATAATACGTATGTCCCCTTGTAGTAACAGTCTCTGATTGGCTCTGTCTTCTATTACATAGTTCTTTTCAAGAAACATCTGTTCTTATGCCCCAACCCTCACAGAAAACTTCTAAAAGAATGGACTTTGTTCTTCCTTATCCAGTCAGGTACTAAGCCCACCCCTGACTTTACTTTTTCAAGAGAGTCCTGTCATTACATCCCTTCCTCCCAGCTACACACATAGACATACAAGAACCCTAACAGAGCCCCCAGGGGAAGGAACTTAGTTCAGTTTTCCTTCAACTAATCACATTCTGGCCCACCTCCTGGCATTTCCTTCTTCTAGAAAGTTCTGTGCTCATAATGGTACTATAGCTGGAACCTCTAGAGGAAGGTTCTTAGTTCCATTTTTCTTCAACCCCAAGACAATCACTTTCCCCAGAATATTCTGTTCTCAAACCTACCTTCATAGAAATACCCAGGGGTGTGGGTTTATTCAGTTCTTTCTCATCAAATCACATTCTAAGCCAGTGTTTCTTCCAGAAAGTTCTGTCCTTAGTCTTCACCACAATAAAGAACCTAACATAAATCTCAAGGGAGGAAACATAGTTCAGTACTTCTTCCATCACTCACATTCTGACACCATAAAGTTTCATCCTCGTACCATCACTATGTCAGTAACACCCTGGCTAGAAATCTTAGTTCAGTTTTCCCTCAACCAGTCATGCTCTCATCGGCTCCCCAGATCTGTCCTTGTCCTAGAATGTGCAATCCTTATATATCCAATCTAGAAGAAACCCCAGGGGTGGGGACTTTTTCAGTTCTCCTTCATCCAGTTATGTTCTGAGACTTCCTCCTGACCTTTACTCCTACTAGAAAGTTCCGTTCCGATCCCTGCCTGCCCCAGACATATTCAAAGAAACCCAAAGAGGTGGGAACTTATTGCAGTTTTCCTTTGAGCAATCGTGTTCATATACCATCCCAGACTTATAAATTTCCTAGACTGTTATATCTTCATCCACCCATCCTCACAGAAATGTCTAGGGTGGAGAGAATGAGGATGGAACATTCTAGGGAAAATGAAAGTACAGGAGAGGGTCAAAGCATGATTAGCTGAAGGAGAACTGAACTAAGGTGACTTCCCCTGGGGGTTGCTGATATGGTGAAGTTATGAGAATAGAACTTTCAGGAAGAAACTGAGGTCAGGAGGTATAGTCAGGTGATTGGTTGAAGGAAAAATGAACTAAAATCCCTCCTCTGGGGTGTTTTTAAAGGTGAGTTTGTGAAGAGGGAGGTAAAACAGATCTTTCTGGAAGAAGTAAAAGTCTGGGAGCAGATCCAAATATGATTATTTGAAGGAAAACTAAACTAAGCTCGCTATACTGGATGTTTCTGTTAGAGTAAGGGTATGAGGACAGAAGTTTCCTGAAAATGTTAAGGTCAGGAGATGGAGACAGAATGTGGTTGATTGAACCAACTAAGTTCCCTCCACTGAGATTTCTGTGGATGAGGGGATAAAGATGAAGTTATCTGGAAGAAGTAAAGGTCATTGGGTCAGCTCAGAACTTGATTAGATAACAATGAATTAAACAGCTCACTTCACAGAGAGTTTCTGTATTGGGGCTGGGAAGAGCACAGAACATTCTGGGAAAAGTAAATGTCTGGAAGCAGTTTGTAACATTGTTGGTTGAAAGCCATCTGAGCTAAGCTTGCTCCCCCCTGGGGTATTTCTGATAAAGTGAGAGTATGAGCACAGAACCTGCTAGAAGAAATAATCTGTCTCCACTTTGGGTTTCTGTGAGGGTGGAGGCAAGGGGAATGAGGACAGAAACTCTGAGCAAAGGAACAATCTGGAGACAGATCCAAACATGACTGGTTGAAGGAGAACTGATCTAAGCTGGGTATGCTTGATATAGAGAGGTTGCAAGACAGAACTTTCCAGAGGAAGTAAAGGCCAGGAGGTGAGGTCTGCTCAGTTATCCTCCTGACATCTCTATCTGAGCTCTTCTTCTTCCAGAATGTTCTTTTTTCATTCCCTCACCCTTGCAGGATCATCCAGGGGTGGGGGATATTTTATTTCTCCCTCGACCAGCATTAATTGAGACCAATTACCCTTACTCTGGTTTCCCCTTGGTTCACAGACTCTAAGTGGGTCCAGCTCTGACTATCTAAGCAATATTTGTATGAAAAGAGTAAGTTGAATAATTTTATTTCAAAGAATTAAAGCCAAGTAACTTTCTTTTTCCCAATATCTCTAAAGAAAATAAAAAATAAAAACAAGGCTGGCTTTATGCTTGTCATTAAAAATATTTTTTTCTCCACTTTCAAATATTCTTTGAGATTCAAAGAATGAATATAATTATTTATCCAGAATGTAATGGTGACTTCTACTCCCCAAAATGCTTCTTTAAAGCTAATTGCTGAGATAATAAATGACACTTTTTTTTCAGTTGTGGAAAAAAGTTTGTTGTAAATACTCAGTTGTGAATATTTTGAGATAATTGTAGGTTCACACGTGGTTGTAAGAAGTAATACAGAGAGAGCTCATGTATACTTTACTCAGTTTCCTTGAATAGTAACATCTTACAAAACTATAGTGTAATACCACAGTCAGGATTTTGGCATGATCCCATCCACTGATGTTAATTATTCAGATATCCTCAGTTTCACTTGTACTCTTTCTCGTGTCTGTGTTTGCACACAGTTGTGTCCCATGGATAGGTTCCTGTATCCACTATCACAGACAAGATACAAAACAGTTCCATTACCACATGGATCTCTCCTGTTTGTAACAATTTCTGCTTTGCCCATACCTTGAGCTGGCCCTAAATCCTGTCAACCACTAATCTGCTTTCCATCTCTATGATTTTTGTCATTTCAAGAACATTGTATAAAAGGAATCATATAGCCCATAATCTTTTAGAATTGACTATTTTCACTCAGTATAATTCTTTGGAGATTTATCCAGGTTGTTCTGTGTATCAATAGTTTGTTCCATGTTATGGCTGGTAATATTCCAGTATATGGAGGAACCAAAGTTTGTTTATGCAGTCACCCACTGGAGTACATCTGGGTGGTCTCCTCTTTTTTGACAATTATGAATTAAGCTATGGATATTTGTGTACAGGCTTTGTGTGTGACAGTAAGTTTTCGGTTTTGTAGGATAAATGCCCAGGTGTGTGATTGTTGGGTTGTATGATAGGTTTATTTTTAGTTTTATAAGAAATTGCCAGACTCTTCCAGTAAATAACACTTTAAGCTGACTGCATGTTAGTTTTATCTTTGGGGATAACTCTAGTTTGAGAAAGATTTTGAGACCATATTTCCAGAATTTTAAAGAATGTTATGCAGGATAAGAGTTTTTAGTTTTCTTCACATCATGCTCAAATCTCAAACACAAAAGGACACGGACCCTGTACAGATGGATGGATTTATTAATTTTATAAATGTTATGTGCATGTACTTTATATTTAGAAAGAGGATTCATTCAGAAAATCATCATGGTAAGTCTATCATTAATTGTTTTGTTTGTTTGTTTGTTTTCTGTTTTTGCTTGTTTTTTTGCAGAAGGAGGTAGTTAGGTTTTTTGGGGTTTTTTTAATTAAAACTTTTTTCTTTCCTCAAAGTATTTTTAATAATAGCTATATTAAAGTATATGCTGGCTCAAACATAATGGAGGTACTGGGGACTGAACCCAGGACCTCGTGCATGCTAAGCATGCACTCTACCACTGAGTTATACCCTCCCTCCCATCATTAATTGTTTTTAAGGAAAATATATATTGAAGTTTAAAGGATACTGACAAAAAAGAGTTGTTGAATATAAGTGTTTTATATTTTCGATCAATTCTAGGGTCTTTGTCATTTTATCACATAACCCTATGTTGTCACTAAGAGTAACAGAAATAAGATTCATTTCTGAAAAAGCTTAATAAAATGCTACAGAATATGAGCAGTTTTATATAGTAAAAAGAGAGAAAGCAATTTAAAAAATCAGTTTCAGATGAGTAATGACCACACTAATAAAAGCTCAGCCAAAATGAATTGTCCCAAGATATTGTGTATTTTTTTAACAGTTCCAATGATCTAAAGCTTTTCTTATAATTAAATGAGTTTTCTCTCATTTTTATATTTGAAGATCTTATAATTTTAATATTTCTTCTACAATTTTATTCAAGAAATCACTGGTGAATTTATACTGAACAGAGTTTAAATCACGTTCAGATAAATGCAATCACAAGAAATATTTTCAGATAAGAGTGATTTCACAGTTGGAATTTTTTTTTTTTTTTTTTTTTTTTTTTTTACTGAAGTAGAGTCAGTTTACAATGTTGCATCAACTTCTGGTGCACAGCATAATGTTTCAGTCATACATGTACATACATATATTCTGTTTTATATTCTTTTTCATTATAGGTTCTTACAAGATATTGAATATAATTCCCTGTGCTGTACAGTAGGACTTTGTTTATCTATTTTACATATAGTAGTTTATATCTCCTAATCCTAAACCCCTAATTTATCCCTCCCCTCCTTTCCCTTTGGTAACCATGTTTGTTTTCTATGTCTGTGAGTCTGTTTCTGTTTTATAAATGAGTTCATTTGTGTCTTTTGATTTTTTTTTTAGATTCCACATATGAGTGATAGCATATGTTATTTTTCTTTCTCTTTCTGGCTTATTTTACTTAGAATGACGATCTCCAGGTCCATCCATGTTGCTGCAAATGGCATTATTTTATTCTTTTTTATGGCTGAGTAATATATATATATATATATCTGACACCTTCTTTATCCATTCATCTGTCAATGGATATTTAGCTTGTTTCCATGTCTTGGCTATTGTATGGAAATATTTTTAAGATAGAATAATATGATTAAAGAAGTTTGTTTTACTATTACTTTAAAAGTGATTTTTCAGCATTTTGTCCTGGAATGGATACTGTTCTTGACAAACTGACTAGAAATGCCATTTTTCTTTCATTTGGAGGGAATTTCAATGTAGTTTAGGTATTAGGTGAAATGGAAAGATGAAGATCATTGACTCAAGAAAAGCAGTTGCTAAACAATATAATGTTAGTTTGGTCAAAAACATGTAAGCCCATATAGTGTATATATACATGCTTAAAGGAAGTTAAGCATATGCACTAGAGTTGACACAGGGGATCTCTGGAGGTGGCAGTGTGAAAATACAGTTTTTAAGTTTTGCTTATTTGCCTTTTCTAATTTTCAAGAATGCATATACTACTTCTGTAATAATAAATGGTATTTTTTAACTGATTACAAACTGAAATATATGGAACATATTATGCCTCTTAGCTGCTAGGTTTTTGTTTTTGTTTTTAATCAGGCTTTGATTTTTTTATTGCAATTTTAGGTTCATAGCAAAATCGAGAGGAAAGTACAGACATTTCTCATATATCCCCTGTCCCTACACATGCATAACTTCCCCTGTTATCCACATTCCCTACCAGAGTGGTATATTTGTTACAAATGATGAACCTACATTGACGTGTCACCAACACCCCAAGTCCATTGTTTACATTAGGGTTCACTCTTGGTGTTGTATGTTCTATGGACTTGGATAAATGTATAATAACATGTATCTACCATTTTACCACACAGGGTATTTTCATCACCCTAAAAATCCTCTGTACTTCTCCTATTCACTTCCCCCTAACCACTGATCTTTTTACTGTCTCCATAGTTTTTTGCCTTTTCCAGAATGTCATAGAGTTGGAGTCATACAGTATGTAGCCTTTTCGGATTGGCTTCTTTCACTTAACAACATGCATTTACGTTTCTCCATGTCTTTTCATGGTTCGATAGCTCATTTTTTTTTTAATTCTGAAAAATATTCTATTGTCTGGATGTACCAGTTTATTTATCCTTTCACCTACTGAAGGATATGATTTAGTTTTTTACCAACAGTGAAAAAATAAACACAGGATATCAAATTAAAAGAATGTTTTTACGAGTTTAGCCAACGTGTTGGTTTTTGTAAATGTATCAGTTTTCCTGTTAACATTTGGAACAGGAAATGTTCCATTTTCATTTGCTCCTTTGCAGAGAAGACTTTTAGAAGTGCTTTTTTATTTTGGCTTTTTTGGTCTGCTGGCTTACATTTTGTTTTCAATGGTGAGTCTGCTTTGTGCTTATTGAATATAAATAGAATATACCAGTACAGTTAGACTATACCTACACTAGCTTAGAACAAACAAGGTGGGGCTTGGGGGGTGGGTTTTACCTGCTTAAACAGCTTAGCATTGACTTGAATTATCTTGAAATATTGCTTTAAGTGCAACCACATAGATTTTCTTTAACTTGAAGCCTGTTCATCAATATCCCACAAAAGAATCCCTTATTTAATTCAATAAATATATATTAATTGACTGCTAACTCTGTGCCTGGATCTTTCTAGGTGCTTTGGAAGCATCAGTGTATAAACCAGATCAAAATACTTGCCCTTACAGAGTTAACATTCTAGTGGAGGGAGACAGACAGTAAACAGAATGCCTCAGTACATTTTATTATATGTCCTAAAGCTAAGGGCTTTAGGAAACAACAAAGCAGGGTGAGGGGATCTGAAGCACAGGGATGAGGGTGATATTTTATTTTATTTTATTTTATTTTATTTTATTTTATTTTATTTATTTTTTACTTTAATTTTAAAAATTTGCATATAATTTTTAAAGGTTACTTTCCTTTTAGATTTATTACAAAATATTGGCTATATTCCCTGTGCTGTACAATACATCCTTGAGCCTGTCTTAACCCAGTAGTCTGTGCCTTCCATTCCCCCATCACTATATTGTCCCTCTACCCTCCCCACTGGTGACCACCAGTTTGTTCTCTATATTTGTGGATCCGCTTCTTTTATGTTATATTCACTAGTTTGTTGTATCTTTTAGATTCCACATATAAGCAATCTCATATAGTATTTATCTTTCTCTGTCTGACTTATTTCACTTAGCATAATGCCCTCCAAGTCTATCCTTGTTGCTGCAAATGACAACACTTCATGCTTTTTTCTGGATGAGTAATACTCCATTGTATAAATATATCACATCTTCTGTATCCTTTCATCTGTCAATGGAGACTGAGGTTGCTTCCATGTCTTGGCTATTGTAAATAATATTTCTATGAACATTGGGGTGCATGTATCTTTTTGAATTAGTGTTTTTGTTTTTTCTAGATACACAGAGGGTGAAATTTTAAATAGAGTGGTCAGGATACACCAAACTGAGCTGACATGCAAGAAAAGCCCCAGAGAAGGTGAGGAGTGAGCCATACAAGTATGGGGGAAGGAAAATTTCAGACAGAGAAGCAGGTCTTATGTGGGGAGCATTCCTCATGAGTTAGAGGAGCGTGGCAGAGTCCAGTGTGGCTGGAGTGGAGCGAGCATGGGAGGGATAGAGATTTAGAGGATGTGGTCACAGAGATAGTCCTGTAGATCCTTGGAGGCCATTTTGTAGGGTCCTTGTCTTTTACTCATAGTGAGATGGGAGCCATTGACGTGAACAGGGCAATGGCATGATCTGACTTAGATTATCGATGGGATAACAGTGGCTGCTGAAAAGAGGCCAAGGCAGAAGCAGGGTGACCAGTCGTGGCAGTGACCCAGGAGGTCACTGGCGGCAGCAGGGAGAGTAGTCAGAAGAGGTCAGATCTTGAAATATTTTGAAGATAAAGTCAACACGATTAACTGAGATCAGAAAGACTGAAGGTAGAGCTGGTTAGAGGGATAAAATAGAGTGCTGCTGTGGGCATGGTAAGTGTAATTGTTAGACATCAAATTTTTGGGGTGTTTTGGGGGGCTTGTTTGTTTGTTTTGAAGGGAAGGTAATTAGGTTTATTTATTTATTTTTCAGGGAGGTACTGGGGATTGAACCTAGGACCTTGTGCATGCTAGGCATGCACTCTACCACTGAGTTCTACCCTCCCCACTTAGACATCAAATCTTATTTCCATCATCAGTACCAATGAGCTCCAAGCACTGACTGTGGGGGAGGAAGTGGTAGGTACAAGAACTATAGAAAACATTTTCTTAATAGCCAGTGTACTTGAAAAGTAAGAGGATCAGGGTGTACACATACAGTTACAACCTTTTCTAACACTCAACATTTATTTATTCTTCAACTGGAGAAACACTGATTGAAGCACTACTAGATGCTCAATATTGGTGCTAGGGAAATTGGGGGTGAACTGCCTAGTTATTTCTTGGACTCACTACTCACTAGTCGCTTAGTCCCACTGTACCCCAGGTTACCATCCAGCAAATAAGGATAATAAATAATACATACCTCCCAGGGATGTTGAGAGGATTAAATGAGATAATCATTTGTAAAGCATTTAGAACAACACATGATCAACACTCTACCTGTTATTCATTGTTTTCATCAAAGCCTCTCTTCTCCTTTCCAGTGTATCCTCTCCCCTAGCCAATCCAAACACAAACAGAAAAGAATACCTGTAACAGGCATGATGGGTACAGTCAGCATACACACACCATACACCAAGATCAAAACTCATGCAGTCTAGAACCTCAGGCTAGTTCCTATTGCTATGCCTGATCATCACACTGCCTAGATACCTGCAAGATAATTTTTCAGACTCATGTACATATGCAAAAAAGAGCTAAGGGGACTTGTAGAACTTTTCAGACTCCCTGTTGATCAAGAACCTCTTCTGTAGTCACCAGTACCTAGAGATCACTGCCTCATTCACTGAGACTGAGTTCTCCTGCTGGTGCTCTCTGAATCAGCACAGAGAGCAGGCTATCAGACAGGTGCCCTTTGTGTCCTACCCCAGCTAGGCTATTGTGTGACCCACCCCATCTGTTCTAGTCCCCATCTCCTGGCTTCAATTCTGCTGTTTCCTTATTTAAACCCAGTTTGAACCTGAACGCTTAAATGCTGACCTGTGACCATCTGATCAGATTCACTGCAATCTATGCCTGGCCACCTGGTCCCACGAATGCTGAATCCAAATTTGGGTTGTGACATTCAATGTGGCCTGATGCTATAAACTCAGAGTTTGGCTTCTCTTTCCAGAAAATGAAAACAACGTGTGTTTTATTTTTCCCTTTTGAACCAGCCTCCTGTCCATCATCACTTTCTAGGTTTTGCATTATTTTTCTGGTTATTCTGCAAGTCTCATCTGTGAGTGTTGAAGGTGTTAAGATACAGTGCAGTTGTGGTTTGAGAAAGTGTGAGAACACTTACCGTCTCCTGAAAAGTGTCAAGGCTTTTAGTAATGATAATAATATCAACAGTAATGATGACCAGCGTTTACTGAGTGCTTATCATATATTTTACCAATACTGTGTTACATCCTTTACATTCATTATTATCTCAATGACTGTGAGGTAAATATTACTTTCTCCCTTTTATAGATGAAGAAACTATAAACTTTTAAGATTTGCATTAGTCAGAGAAAAAGTGACAGAGCATAAACTCAAGTTTTTCTGGGTCAAAACTGGTACTTTTTCTTTTTAATTTTTTGAGGGGGAGGTGATTAGGTTTATTTATTTTTATTCATATATATATATTTTTTTTAATGGAGGTACTGGGGATTGAACTCAGGACCTCATGCATGCTAAGCACACACTCTTATAACTGAGCTACACCCTCCTCCCTAAGGCTGGTACTTTTAAAGTTTATCAAGACTATGGACTTCTTCAATCTTTTCTCCCTTATAGTTTTTGTTGGATATACAGTGCATTCATTATCTTATAGTTATTCTTCCACATTTGGTGAATATCGTGGGCCAAAAAGCCTCTTTGTAAGTGTTCAGCAGTCCTTGCCCTTTAACTAAAACCAAGACCTTATATTTTCATAGAGCTTTGCAACTTCAAAATACTTTCGCATCCTATCACTTTTAATCCTCAGAATGCCTTTTGTGGTGATCAAGACATGGATGGCTTGTTACCCCCGTTATCTAAATAAATAAACCCAACTCTAGAGAGGTTAAATGACCTGTACAAGGTCTCATGACTGGTAAAGTGGCTAGACAGGTTAAAATCAGGTTTCCTGACCATTCATAAACTTCCTAGAAGTTCTAGCTGTTAACTAGTGGTTGAAAATTATTAGAATTTATCATTTCTGAACACAAATTGTAGAGGTTCATGGCTTTCTTTCCAGGAAAGCATCCACTATCAAGAACAAGATATTAACAAAGTGTCAAAGATCATCTTCTTTCCTCTTTGTTCTTGACTTGAGGGTTGTGAATTTAAAGGATGTGTGTTAGTGCGCTAGGGCTGTTATAGCAAAAGTCCACAGACTGGGTGACTTAAACAACAGATTTTTACTTTCTACCAGTTTTGCAGGCTATAAGTCCAAGTTCATGGCATCAGCAGGGTTCATTTTCCTGAGGCCTCTCTCCTTGGCTTGCAGGTAGCTGTCTTTTGCTGCATCCTCACATGGCCTTTTCTCTGTGAGTGCACATTCCTGGTGTCTCTTCCTCTGCTTAAAAGGACATCAATCCCATTGGATTTGGGCCCCATCCTTATGACCTCATTATCCTCTTTAGAGGCCCTATTTCTCAATATAGTCACATTCTGAGGTTCTGGAGGTCAGGACTTTAATATATGAAATTTGGAGGGAATTAATTCAGTCCACAACATGGGGTTTCTTATTAAGCAAATGCTCCTTCATCTGATGGATTTGAGAGCTATAATCACATTTAAGAAGTCCCAGCATCGTATGAAACCCTGTATAAAATCAGAGACATCTCACAAAGCCTTAAGTTTGAAACAGTTTTTTGAAATGAAGAATCCTGATAAACAGATAAACACAGGCTTGATCCTATACGTGTTGCTAGAAATAACAAGAAGGAAGGAGGAATTTAGAAACACCTAGATTACCTAGGGGAAAACAGAATTCTCAAACCTTTGAAATATACAACAAAAGTTATAGTAAACAACGTCAGAAGTTTCCCAGTTAATCTCTGAAGCAAGTTTATATGTTACTAGACTTATTACTTCTACAGGGGGCTTAATTCTCTTTTATTGAAGTCTAGTTGATTTACAATGTTGTGTTACTTTCTGGTGTACAGAACAGTGATTTAGTTATATATATATATATATATATATATTCCTTTTCATATTCTTTTTCATTATAGGCTATTACAAGGTATTGAATATAGTTCCCTGTGCTATCCAGTACGTCCTTATTGTTTATCTATTTTATATATAGTAGTGTGTATATCTACAGGGTGCTTATATTTTGACTGATTGCTTATTTGGAGTTATCACTTTTAACAAACTATTATCTTCGTTCATAACTGGAGTTTAGAATGGGTCAGACCAAGGTTGACTGGAAGCCAGATCTGACTGATTACTAGAAGGGCTAGACAGGAATTTGGGATATGAGAATATAAGGTGAGATCCTAGGAGGTCTGCCACTTAATTCTGACAAACAATACAGAAACAAACAGCAGCAAATTAGCCTCAAGTGGACCTTCAGTAGGCATTACTAAGCCAGCAATAGGACCTGGGTTTTCATATAGAGCCGAGGTTCTGCCAGGACTCAGGGATCAGTCGGAATTCTAGATTTGGAGGAGTGATGTAGAAACCCAGGCAGTGACTTATATACTCAGGCAGAGGATCGAGATCAAATTATAGGAACGAGGCCACCTATTAGAATCTGATACACAAAAAATTGGATGAGAACCAGAAGACAGGTCGGCATGGGGACACCAGCACAGTGGCCTGATTTTGAGCAGATAAGCTATTGGCTGGCCTAGGGCTCCCTTTCTTCCTCCTGCCCAGGAGCCTAATCACTGTCAAAGACTGAGGTAGCTTTAAACCTCGATTCGAGAGTTAAAAGGCTCAGAAAGCTGTAGGTGCAAGGGACATGGTACACCATTTCTCCGTATAGGATAACAAATGTCATTGCCACCTGCTTATTTTGTCTTTGCATTATGTTAATCTGGTCTAGCAGCAAAATGTTTTTAAAATGCTATAAGACAAGTATTGTTCTGACAGTGTTGAATCGATTCATCATTTTCTTTTACGAGAGTATATCACTGGCCTATGATAGAGCTTGTCCTAGCAATTGTACTTCCTTAAGACAGCCCTATATAGTTCTGCTACCGTGACCAGTTGTCAGCCCACCGTAGGGGCAGCGATTTCATCCATCATCAGCATTCACATAAAGATTTAAGTCTCACTAAATAGCAGAAAGTCTGTGCTCCTCACTTTTCCCCAGGACAAATTTAAGAAGAAGGAACGCAATTAAGAACCACCTAGATCACCTAAGGCGGAAAATTTTAAAAATAATAGAAGTTGATTTCTGTGATAGATGTTACCCTGGGGCTAGATTGAAGCAATGTAGCCTCCCTGGGGCTTCGTTCGTCCACCACCTGGAAGTGTCAGTTGGTACAGATTGTAGCAGACTGTCTGCTTAAAGGCATTGGCCACATGGAGCCCGTGACATCTGTGAGTTTTGGTCTTTAATGACTGTGTACTTGATTCTAGTTCTGAGATGTGTATTTATCCAGCATGGGAGATAGTTAAAAAGTGATATTTTTAAAAAAGTAAATTACATCCCTGTGCTCGCATTTACTGTGTGTCACTTTTAGTCAGTGTTTTACAAATAATATATCAAAGTTAGTAATAGAGAATGTAATTGGACTTCTTATTCGACATTTGAGTAGAAGAGTTAAGATAGACCCCGAAGGGGGCATCCAGACATCATTTTGCCCAGTGTTACAGGTTGAATTGCGCACCCCCATTCCCCCTCAGATATGTTGAAGCCCAATCCCTGGTACCTGCAACGTGACGTTATTTGGAAATAAGGTCTTTGCACATGTCATCAAATTAAGATGAGGTCATAATGGATGACCAGGGTACTTATAAGAGGAACATTTGGACACACACAGACACAAGGAAGACGGCCATGTGAAGACAGAGGCAGAGATTGGAATTATGCTCCCACAAGCCAAGGAAAGCCTGGGGCCACCAGAAGTCGGAGGAGGCAAGGAAGGATGCACCTGTAGAGGCTGCAGAGGGAGAATGGCCCTGCCTACACCTTGATTTCAGACTTCTGGCCTCCAGGACTTTGAGGGAAAAAGATTCTTTAGTTTCAAGCCACCTTGTTAGGGGTGCTTTTTTTCAAGCAGCCCTTGGAAGTGTATACATTGTTTTGCATCTCTGGTCAGGATTGTATTTATTTATTTATTTTTCTTTTTTTTAAATTGAGGTATAGTGGGTTTACAATGCTAGTGGGTGTACAGCATAGTGATTCAGTTTTATATATATCTATATTCTATATAGATATATATTCTTTTTCACTATATGCTATTACAAAATATTGAATATAGTTCCCTGTGCAGGATTGTATTTAAACAAGGTCAGTTAGATTTTAGAGCGTGACAGGCAGTTTTTTAAACTTTATTTTTTCTTTTTATTTATATTTTTAAATTATTATTTTTAATCTCCCCCCCCCTATTTTTAAATTGAAGTATAGCTGATTTATAATGTTGTATTAGTTTCTGGTATACAGCATAGTGATTCAGATATACATACATATATATACACATTTTCTTTTTCAGATTCTTTTTCATTACAGCCTACTACAAGGCATTGAATATAGTTCCCTGTGCTATACAGTAGGACCTTGTTTTTGTAATCCATTCTGTACATAGTAGTTTGTATCTGCCAAGCAGTTTTTAAGATTTTGGGCTACTGGTGAGTTTTGAGGTTTGGCTTCTTCGAGTGGGGATGCCACAGAGACTTCAGCTACCACATAAAATTAAATTCAGGAAAATTGTACTTGAATAACTCAGGGAACCTAACAGAGTTTCTTGGGTGAATGACTGGGTTTGGGGAACTGCTGTCTTTTTATTTTTGTATTTTTTTTTTCATTTTTTGTTTATTTATTTTTCTTGAAGTATTTGCCATGTTGTGTTAGTTTTAGGGGTACAGCAAAGTGATTCAGTTATACTTATACATATATTGTTTTTGTTTTTAATTTCTTGTTTATGTATATCTCAGAAATATTTAAAGCATCAAAAGGGGAGAGTCAGCCTTTTCAACCACTCTGGTTATGTTTGATATTAACTGATTCAAAATGTGGGAATAATGCTGTGTATGGAATTAGCTGGTTAGCTTTTGTGCAAGTTTCAAATCCATGAGTGGCAATCTGGGCTATATATTTCACCCAGTAAGGTTTTTAGCTACCAGCTATTATAGATTCTAGCACAGATTCTGCTAAAATCTTAGAAAATAAAAAATCATTATTGTTTTAATCCGTGATAGATTTATTAGCAGATTGGTATCAGTGATCAGTCGATTCTCACCATTTCTTTAGAAAGGTCTGTTATGGGAGTGTTCATAGTAACATTAGAAATGAACAGTTGAGGTCCTTGTGTTGCAGGAAAATGGGGCATGAAAGGATGGCCAGGTTCCAGTCTCAGCTGAGTCCCTGGGATGTGCCCCCATCAAGTGCAGGTCCTTCATTTCATGCAGGAAAGAATTCAAGAGTGAGCTATAGTAGAGTGAAGGTAGATTTACTCAGAGAGATGTACACTCCATAGACAGGGTGCAAGCCATCTCCAAAGGTGAGAGAGAGAAAAGAGAGAGAGGCTTAGGAGATACGCATTCCATAGACAGAATGTGGGCCATCTTGAGAGGCAGCCTCAGAGTACAGGGTCATCTAGGAAAGTGAGATCAGCCATGAGGTGTGGGGGTGGTTAGTTTTTATGGGCTGGGTAATTTCATATGCTAAAGAGTGGGAGGATTATCCCAACTATATTGCAGAAGGGGCATGGATTTCCACAAATTTGGCCACTGCCCACTTTTTGGCCTTTTATGGTCAGCCTGGGAACTGTCATGGCACCTGAAAGAGTGCTTTTTAGCCTGCTAATGTATTACAGTGAGCCACTAATGAGGCTCAAGGTCTACTGGAAGTTGAATCTTTTGCCATCTTAGGCTGAGTTGGTTCTAACCAGTTTATGTTGTATCCTCAATTGCTATGTCATTCTTTTAATGGTTGTGTCCTGCCCTCTTCCCTCCTGTCTCACTTGTATTACCAATGTTAAGACCTCTTAAGATAGTAGTCAAGAACATGGTGGTTAATCCCATAATTTCATTTTTCATTTTTTTGGCAGACACAAAAAGACAGAAATGTAAAGCCTCATCCTACAGAAGTATTCTTTCTTTGTCATATTCTGACTTTCAGCACCTTATGCTTTGAAACAGTGGCAGTGTTTTGGTATAGGACACATATGGGCCTTTTTTTTTTTTTTTTTTGCCATTTCCATTACTTTGCTTTTCTGGCCATCACTGCTCATAACACCAGGTGTTCCCACAGATCCACACAGGTGGGCAGTTCACTCATTCAGAAATGACACGGAGTTAGAATTTTCAGAAAGTCAGGGGATAAGAATTTGCTAGAGATTTTCAGAAAGGCACCCTAATTAGTCTTAGAAATCATGCAAGTAGCACATTTACATTCACTTTTGTAGGGAATCAGTTTATGCAATAAATACAACTAGGAATTAAACTAGATATTTATTAGGATTTTGCAGAAAGAAATTAGAACCTTTATATATTTCAGAAGCTTGCAAATCTGACACCCAGTGTTCCCAGATACAGATATTTTCCATTCAGCATTACTGATAATTGGATAACAAAACCTATATTTTCAAACTGCAATGACAGAATCATATTAGAAGAAGTTATTGCAATATGAACATTTCTGTATTTTTTTATTTTTACTTAGAATGTGACTATAATCACAGTCTTGTTAGAAAAGATATGAGCTGATGTGATTTATACCTAGAGAAAAGTGAAAGCCAAGTGAGTTGGGACAGTCAGAAGCCCAGGAATGGGTATGAGATTATTTAAACTCTCTGAAAGCAAGAGACAAGTAGTGGAAGAGGGGCAAGAAATTCAGTGCCCACACTTTGACAGTATCTGTAAATAATGGTATACATGCTCTTTCTGTTGTTATTATTTAAAGCCAGCTAGTAGACAGGTGCTATAAAAACAGCTGGCCCGGACAACTGTTTTTTTCACTTCTAAAGCTTTCTGAACATTTTTAATGGCAAGATCCAGGATCTCGGCGACTATATATACAAATATTGATCATAGACATCACATACACCCACATACACTCTTAGTCTCCAGAGGTTTTTTTTTTAATCTCATTTAATTGAGAATACTGTGCATATAATTTATCATTTAATCGATGGAAAAATTAGCCCCCAAGCAGGATTTAGTCTAAGTCCCATTTTGCCTATGTTAAAATCAACCAATGTAAACATAACCTATAATTACAGAGTTTTGGATTTATAAGGGACCAGAGAAACAATCAATCTTAACCCTTTCTTTTTATATTTTCATTCATCCTTTGGACAAATTATTAAATGCCTACTATGTGCTAGGCTCATTAATAGATGTTAGGGGATAATTTAATGGATAGTCTTGGTCCTCAAAAATCTCATAATCCGGGGAAGTGCCTCTGAGACTTTAATATGTATACAGATCAGCTGGGAAATGCTGTTAAAATGCAGACCTTATTCCATAATCCAGTCAGTCTAGAGTGGGGCCTGAGAGTCTGCATTTCTAACAAGGTTTTAGGTGAGGCCCACGCTGGTGGACCACACTTTGAGATACAAGAGTTTAGAGGGTGAATATGTGACAAATAGGACTAATATCACACAACAAACTAATGATAGAACTGATACTCCTGACTCTTAACCCAGGGCCCCTTCTATTCCTCCACATTACTCTGAAGATCAGAGTTCACGTATTATTTGGCTTACAAGTCACCCACACATTTAAAGTGCTTATAATCACTGAACTTAGTTGCCAATTTCAGTTTGCATTGGAAGATGTATTGAATAGAGTATGCTTGGAGAGGTGGCCCTTCCACAGAAATTCTAGAGCCCAGGAGAAAGATACCCAAATCCAAGAAAGATCCACAGTGTGAGTAGACACAGTCCATTACTGCATGCACTCATTTGTGCAAGAAACATTTATTCACAGGCTATTCTACGCATTGATGATAATCTTTCCCCACTTCTATACCCATAATGCATTGTACAGTGCTAAGAACACACAAAAAAATGCCAATGAGGTCCTTTTGGATGAATTCTAGCACTGAGTAGATATTATAGAAGATCCAATGCACTGTTTGAGCCCTCTCCAGAAGGAATCTGAGCTCTAGTTGTAAGAACAAGCCTAATTTTTTTACATCATTCCCAGAGAATCATTCCTACATCTGAGCAAGATTATGATCTTGTCATATAAACTATTAGTAAGTACCAGAGGAATCTGAAGTTATGGAAAGTTAAGTGTAGATTGGGACTCATCAGAAGTCTTTAGAAAGTACAGGAAAATTGAGCTAAAGTATAAAGAGATTGGAGGATTTGGGGATTGACTGGGGAGACACAGTGAGGATATTTAAAGCAGGGGAACCTCATGAATGAAGGTGCAGAGAAAGCACTGACTATGAGTTTAGTTGATGGTGTAGATTGACCCGGTATGGAGGAATTTGGAGTGTGGAGGTCCTAATGTTAAGGAAAACCATTATATCAATACAGGATGAACCTCCCTAAGAAATGTTCTCTAGAAACACACAATAGAAATGTATAACACAAAAGTTTTTACTTTGTTCTGACTTCTTGAATCATTATTCTAACATTAACATATTATCATCACCCTATTATCATTCAACTTAATTCTTTAGTTAGAAGTCTACTTAATCTATCATTAAGATGTAAAAAGTAATATGAACTATACTGCAACTTACAAATATTTCCCTTCAAAATGGGAGTGTAGCTTTAAGTAGGCTCTATAATATTCTATTATCCAGCTTTTTCTGATAGCAAAACAATCTTTTACATGCATAGCAGTCACCAACACTGTCTTATAATACATTAGAAGACCTTGACAGCTATCCGGTGCAATCTTAGATTTATAACTCTTCAGAGAATAAATGCATTGAACATTCTATACACTGTTTCTGCAGCATGTCTAAGGTTACTACTAAACCCTTAATGATGGAAAGATAATCAACAAAGATTTACGTTTTATTGTGAAAGTTTTAAACATAAATCTCTGCAAATTTCCATTTAACATATATTTGACCTATGAATGACTTAGAAGATTATGAGAAAGAGGAATGAGAGAGGGTAATTTACTTTCCCAGCATAAATTGAGGTGAAAATAACCCATTGATAATAGTCGGTGTCTTCTTAAATTCCTGAATGTGCTTTTCAGAATTTATTGTGAACTTGACTCAAATGCTTGTCAATCTTTAAGATTATTAATTACTTGGAATTCTCCAGGCCGCTTTCTCTGACTTTCCACTGACATATTCTATTTTCTTTCGTGAATGCATTTTTGCATCTTCCTGATCAAGCTTCTCCAATTTATTAGCACATGTGGAAATGCAGTTTTATCCCATCTAAAGAAGCAGCTGAGAAGCTACTCTTTGGGAATGACTGTGATGAGTATTTTGCACATTACAAAATAGATCATCTTGTTTGTGTACAGACAGTGTTGATCATCCAAGGCTCAAGCCATCCTATTTCTTCATATATTCTTCCTCTACTTTGGAGGTTACATTTCCTCACTCTGAGCTTACAAGATAGAAATCTCTTGGGTCCCTCCACCCTTTGTTTGCTTCCTTAAACTCTTGGCAGCTTCAGTTCTGTCTTTGGCAGCGGCTGGGGAGGCCTCTTTTTCAACCTTCCCTGACAGGCCCTGAGATAATTCTGGGAAGCTTGACTAACTTGCCCTTCTAACCTCCTAGTGCTTGCTTTCCTTTTGCAGATGTTTCGCTGTGCTTTTCATAACCATCAATGTATTTCAGATGAACCACTGTGGTTTACAGTTGCTGCCGCTTTTCTCATGCTCAGGTTCCAAACAAGTTTTAACAGCTGCTTAAGGAGGCTGGCAAAAAGCCTTGATTGCTAATTCTGTGCTAAACTGCTTTTCACAATGGGACATTCTATAATATTTGATACAGTCTTTAAAGGAAATGATTTCCACCTTATATTCTTACTGCTTGTATCATACTCATTCCCAGCTTTAAAAAGATTCCATGTCTGTACTTTCCTAAATGGGCTTGATTTTATTTAAAACTCTATAGATGAGATCAGGCACGTTCAGGGTGGTATGGCCGTAGAATTTGCAGATACTGACAGGCATATGCAGAACAGATAAACAAGATTATACTGTATAGCAAAGGGAAATATATACAAGATCTCGTGGTAGCTCACAGCGAAAAAAAAAATGTGACAATGAATATATGTATGTTCATGTATAACTGAAAAATTGTGCTCTACACTGAAATTTGACACAACATTGTAAAATGACTATAACTCAATAAAAAAATGAAAAAAAATTCTAGAGAGAGGCTAGAGGTTCCCAAGGGAATAAAGAAGTGAGGATGGAGAAACAGGGAAGAGCGATATCAGTAGGGTCAAGTAAATTGGTATATAAATACAGTAAACTTCATGCCTCTGCTCATGCTGTTCCCTGGAAACATTATAAAGGCAAAAATTTGTTCTCTTGGCTCTTATTTTTAAATACGTAGAAGGAAGGCTGCTCGGGTAAATTTGAACAGAGAGATTCAGCTGTTCTTAGTGTGTTTCCAGTGTCCTGAGGTTAGGGGGCCGTGCGTAATCTGGTGTGAGGTGACAAAGATGTGCTCGGAATCTCACAAATAAATCCACTGCCAGATAACAGAGAGTGTATCATGTGTGTGACAAGAAGGAGGATGCCACTTTTAATGAGGCAATTATTGAAAACAATTTGAATTATAACTGTTAAAGGTCGCTCTTCAAGTTATATTCAATCTGCTTATGTCCCTCAATTATTTCTCACTTTGTTACCTAACAAAATTTTTCTAACATT
Source organism: Camelus ferus (assembly GCF_009834535.1). Classification (NCBI taxonomy): domain Eukaryota; kingdom Metazoa; phylum Chordata; class Mammalia; order Artiodactyla; family Camelidae; genus Camelus; species Camelus ferus. The sequence continues at coordinate 62,339,915 of NC_045732.1, read as the reverse complement.
CCAACAAGAGAACTGAGCTATATTTTCCTCTGTTTTATGACTCATCATCTGTCAAATAAGTTTTGTTGGTGGATTTCTTATTATAATTAGATCATAAATAACACAGTAATAAACTGAACAATATTCTTTTAAAAATCACATGGAATTTCAATGTATTTTTGTTTTCATCAGTGCATTTACCCTTCACCACAGTCAGTGAGATCCCTGATTTTTAATTCTGTCCAATAAAACCCTGATTTTTAAACATCTTAATAACCTGGAAATGGAAAATAATTCAATAATGTGATAAACACCAATACCAGATTTAACAGTGAAATATTAGAGCATTCTTTTATAAATATACTAATATTAGCATACTCATTGTATAGTATATTAAGTTTATGTTAATGAAAAGTTTCATAGTCAAATAAGTTTGGGAAACACTGGGTTAAAGTTTTTCTTTTAATGCAGGACTTCTCAGAACCTTTAAGATGTTAATATTTGCTGGGACTCTCTAATTAAAAGATATAATTTGCTGGTATCAGAAATGTATTCCAACACAGAAATTTTGTTCTTAGAGCATCTCCAGTGAGCCAGGCTCTGAGGAATATGCCTTGGCAAACAGTGACAACATGTTCAGCAGACAAAAGCCAGTATGTACCAACCTTCTGTTACCAATTACTCTTGACTAAGTCACCACAGATAGATGTCATGCTGTGACATGGTTAGATTTCATTGTGCATCCGAATCAGGTGGGGATGTTTGTCAAAATTCAGATTCCTAGGCTGTACTTTGATTCAGCCAATCTGGCCTGAGTTCTAGGAATCTACATGTTAACAAGCATCAAGTTAGGTTCCTGATTTAGGTGTCTAAAATTTATACTTTGACAGATACTCTATTAGAAAGCTGGGGTCAATTAATAAAAAAGAAAAGATAAATGTAATTAATTATATAATTTGGTGCTTTTAAAAAATTTTTTTAATATTTTTTATTGATTTATAATCATTTTACAATGTTGTGTCAAATTCCAGTGTAGAGCACAATTTTTCAGTTATACATGAACATATACATATTCATTGTCACATTTTTTTCTCTGTGAGCTACCACAAGATCTTGTGTATATTTCCCTGTGCTATACAGTATAATCTTGTTCATCTATTCTACAATTTTGAAATCCCGTCTATTCCTTCCCACCCTCTGCCCCGTTCGCAACCACAAGTTTGTATTCTATGTCTATGAGTCTGTTTCTGTTTCATATTTATGCTTTGTTTTTTTGTTTTTGTTTTTGTTTTTTAGATTCCACATATGAGCGATCTCATATGGTATTTTTCTCTTTCTCTTTCTGGCTTACTTCACTTAGAATGACATTCTCCAGGAGCATCCATGTTGCTGCAAATGGCGTTATGTTGTTGGTTTTTATGGCTGAGTAGTATTCCATTGTATAAATATACCACCACTTCTTTATCCAGTCATCTGTTGATGGACATTTAGGCTGTTTCCATGTCTTGGATATTGTAAATAATGCTCCTATGAACATTGAGGTGCAGGTGTCATCCTGAAGTAGGGTTCCTTCTGGATATATGCCCAGGAGTGGGATTCCTGGTTCATACGGTAAGTCTATTCCTAGTCTTTTGAGGAATCTCCATACTGTTTTCCACAGTGGCTGCATAATTTGGTGCTTTTTAATTGAAGTATAGTTGGTTTACAATGTTGTATTAATTTCTGGTGTACAGAATGGTGATTCATTATATGCATATATATATATATATATGCCTTTTCATATTCTTTTTCATTATAGGCTATTACAAGGTATTGAGTATAGTTCCCTGTGCTATACAGAACCTTGTTATTTAATTATATAATTTTGAAACTGAAAGTTCAATGACACTGATATCACATGTTGAGACTGGAACACTAGGACATTGTGAAAGTTTAGTGACAAAAGGGCAATGAAGTATGGGTAAAGACGCTACATCCACCTGACTTATATAGCGGTCAGTTTAATACTCATATGACAAGCATGGACTCACTGACTTACATTTGCCTTAAAACATTTGTGTAATCTGCACTTTGATCACATGGCACATAACTGAAAGCAGTGAAGAGTGCCCTTCCCTTGATAAATTTCAACTTGCACTTTCCCTTCCAGCAATGATTACAGTTCTCTGCACAGAGCATGGTATTTTGTGCTTTATGCCTCTACTCATGCTGTTCCCCTTGTCTGAAATGTCTTTTTCCATGTTTCTTCCCCTGCTAACTTGTTCTCTGTTGAGCATGAATTTGTATGGATCGTTTGGAATGGGCGTAACTTATTTATGTAGTTAAAGGGGTGATGATTGAGGCTAGTAAAATACACACGAATGTGTCATTGTCAGGACAGGAATAGTGTGTTAGTCTGAAACAGGTACTAAAGATAGCTTAAAATTCCAAGGCAGGTTCAGAAGGACTCAGGCGATCCAGGAAGCTACAAATGTATAGCAATTCAAGAAGGGATTAGTAGGAGAAAGAGAAGCAGTTGAAATTGTGCTGTTTCCAAGATACTCTTTTTTTCACCTCATTGAATTTTGCTGATCATTGAATCTGCTTTGCTTGTTTGTTGGTAATAACTTCATTCATTTTTGATTAATTTTCATACCTGCATGAGTCTGTCTCAGCAATGGTACTTTACTGTGCGTTAATATTGATTACTGGTTACTGACTGAATGGAGTGGCTCTTTCTACTGGGCAGGCACACATCTTCGGATTTTGGTCAAAGCACTTACTTTTAATCATTCTGAAAATAAAAATATGATGCTTCTCAATTACTTCAATCATCACTACTTTTTTATTGAAGTATAGTTGGTTTACAATGTTGTATTAATTTCTGGTGTGCAGCATAGTGATTCAGTTGTATGTATGTATATATTCCTTTTCATATTCTTTTTCATTATAAGCCATTACAGCCATTGCAAGGTATTGAATATAGTTCCCTGCAATCATCACTACTTCTTTTCAATCTTCAGCTAAAGGGAGCATCATATCTTGCCATCTCCCCTATTCACATTTGGTGCTACAATTTTTTGTCAAGATGCCAAATATCTGCCGTGATAGACAGATATCAGTAGGTGGATGGCGGTCATAATGTCTGATACTGGAGAAGACTTCTATTTCAGTTTTTCAGAGATGTTAGACTTCACTCCTTTCTAGCATGAGACCTGTTTCCGGAGAAAAGAAAAGAAAGGATATTGCATTTAGTTATGATTCATGAATGTCAGGGTTTAAGTGTTTTAGGGCTTTGTGGGAGCGGAAGAGGTAGTGGAAACAGGAAGCCAGGCTGCCATAAGCACACACATAACAAGTAATTAATTGACTACAGACATGAGGGAACCTACAGAGGACGTTAGGAAATACTATTGTACATGAAATGTCTCATCGTTAATATGGAGAACAGCTGGATGGCTGGATGTTTGATAACGAAGCCAGTCATTTTAATTTGATCTAAGCTCCAGCTTTTAATTGAATTTATAAGAACATGGGAAAAATTAACAGGCAGCTTCTGGCAATTCAAAAATCGTATTTTGGCTCAGAGTCTAAGCTTCTCTCTAAATTTGGGAAATCTGGCTCTGGATAAAGATGGAGCAAAGAAAAATCATGCTGTAATACCAAGGACAGCAGAGCGATGTCTCTGATTTTAAATAAATGCAGATTGTCACTGTTTGTCAGAGGTAATTATTCCTGTGGACATAATCATATCTTACAGTGACTAACAGGTCAGCTCTAATTATTAAACAGTTGAATCAGCTATGTGACTTTTTTCTCTCTGAAAAGTCAAAAATATCACGTAGAATCATTTGTCAAAGACCTTCAAAGTGGAGGAGTGTGCTGAGGCCAGAGATGTATCTTCTTTGTTAATAGGCCCCAGAAGACCTGGGCAAGAAACTTTTTTTTATAATGGGACGCTGTATCTTTTGACTAGGGCCAGCGAAGACGTATAGGTTCAAAATTGCTGCCTCCTGCAAGAAATACAAAAGATCATCAGTTTTCTTTTCTTGAAAAAGGTGCCCCGAGCAATCACATTTGTATCCCAATAACCTCAATGTATAATCTAACCTGTCACTGTTTTGCATCCTCAGATGAAATGCTTTATCATCTAACTCCATCATTTAGGAGAACAATGGAAGGCAAAACAGACTATTCCGTGGTGGACGACATGAATCATATTCCAGAGGAGAGGGGTCCTAAAGATGAAGCATAGTTTTTCTTCCCCCTGTAGAGGCGATGGAGCTCTTCTGCCCCCTCTTTTTTCTTATAAAAGAACAGATTCAGTTGTTTTCATCCAGTTCCCAAATCACATCAAGCTGAAATTTTACTTTTTCAAAAACAGTTGGCCAGATTTTCTCAAAAAAAAGCAAAAGCCAGCCCAACAGTCATCTACTTCAAGGAGTTTTCCCTAATTATCATGATCCCAGTTGATTTCTCCCTTTGTTTGCATTCTGTAGCATCTTACATACAATTTGAATGCAGTATCAGACTTATATTTTTGATTTACAATGTTGTATTAGTTTCTGGTGTAGAGCAAAGTGATTCAATTATACATATATATCTTCTTTTTAATATTCTTTTTCATTATGGGTTATTACAGGATATTGAATATAGTTCCCTGTGCTATACAGTAGGTCCTTGTTATTTATCTATTCTGTACATAGTAATTTGTATCTGCCAATCCCAAACTCCCAATTTATCCCTCTCCACCCCACTTCCCCCTCCCATAACGGTAAGTTTGTTTTCTATGCATTATCAGACTTATTTTTATTCCTTTCTTTAGCATGTGTCTATCTGAGATCTCATTCTAAATAACATGTTTATGAAGGGCAGGAATTGTCTCACTTTTGCATTTTCTCTAGTGTCTAGAAAATGACTGTGTGTACTATAGGTGCTTAATAGAAATGATCTATAGAACATGTTCATAAATGTCCTCGGGTAGCCTGTCTATTGGCAAAGGGCACTTGAAAAACTATTTAGCATCTAATAAAAAGTGTGGAAGTTATTTTTCCTGGGTAGAAACATTGTATAGGAGGTCTGTGACTTGTATACTTTGATATTATTTATTATGTAAATCATAGGTTGGAATTGGTAGGTTGATACACCAGAGACAGTAATTCCTTTTTAAATAACTTTGAAAATGCATCAATGAAGGCTTCAAACCTTAGGAATATCATATTATCTTAAAAGGATCATATCTAAAATGTGGAAAATAATCAATCTGTAACTGAAGAGGCTGTGTTCAAACTAGCACCAGATTTGGGGGATAATTAGTCTAATGGTATCTGTGGATGTAAATGAAAGGCTATAAAAATTACTTTGATTAATTGTGGTTGGTCGTACAGAGTAGAGGATACAGAAATATACAGCTGCTGAGGAAGCCCAGGGATGAAAGGGATTTGGGGAGACACAGTCAGTTTCTGATTATCTAAGTATAGGTAATTTACACCCCATGATGTGTTGTCAGTTTCATCACTGGCTAGCTTTCCCTTGTTACTCAGCCTTACCTTTTCCCTCTATCGGTTTTGTGGTCTTTAGAAACGTCCACTTAAGTAGGTGTCTAGATTCAACAAAATATAACCAGCAAGGTAAATTTCTGGAGGAAATAACTGCATGGAATGAAAAACAAGACACATAGCTATAGTAGATTCCAGGTCGTGGGTGAATGTGCTTCTGGGCTCATGTGGAATAGCTATGCTTTGTGAAAGCTCCTCTCACAATATAGCTTATTTAACAACCTTATTTGCATCAGTCTGTAGTACTCAACTGGGGGAACTAATTGGAATTCTTTGTGAAGCATATTGAATGCCATTTATTCTCACTATACATATTGGCTAGACATAATTTAGACCCCATGAGACATTATATGTATTTTAACCTATTTCTTCAGTTGCTGGACAACATGTAGAAAAAAAAAAAAAGTCTTCAGAATGAACATAGCAATACTGACAGGTTGAAAATTCCTGAAACTGTGTGTTGGTGGCATCTCTGTTCTGGACTCTGTATTCCACTCAGATTAAAGAGAAAGATAACCTCATGAGGACTAGATGTGGAATAAGTGAGAGGAGTGATGCTGACTGTAACCCCCTGCCCAATACCTTTATTTATTTATTTAGGTAATTGGAATATAGTTGATTTATAAAGTGTTAGTTTCTGGTATACAGCATAGTGATTCAGTTATACATATATATTCTTTTTCAGATTCTTTTCATTATAGGTTATTACAAGCTATTGAATATATTTCCCTGTGCTATACAGTAGAACCTTGTTGTTTATCTATTTTGTATATAGTAGTTCCCAATACCTTTATTCATTTTTTTATGAAGTGCATCATTAATGGAATATCTTTAGATTATGGACCTTAGCTGACTAAAAATTTGTTAAGAGCTAGATGACTGAGAACAGTGCCTTCTTGGACTGATTTTTTTTCCCTACATCTGTATTTGTCTTGTCTCCTCACAAGCACTTTAAGGACTGAGAGCGTAGCTGCCACAGGCTGTGCAGAGTGGCTTATACTTACTACGTACTTGTTAAATGCTGTTTGCATGAATGAATAACCTGGTAAAGCTATACTTTCTTCCTGCACATCAGTATTTATTTCATTCATGATAGTTTCCTTTTATTAAGGAAACCAGGAGACCCAGGCTTCCATGGTCAACTCTAATATTTGTCACTCTCAATATGAAGGGGCTCTTCCAATATCTTAATTCCAATACCATTTTATCTTATTCTTTTTGTTCTGGAACTTCTTTTCCATCTCTTTTATTATGTTTGTACTTCATCATAAAATTAAAAATTGGAGGTCTCCAAAAGACGTCTACCAACTTCTTATCCTTTCCAAACTTGGTTACCAATATGCATAATTTGCTATCATAAGGTAGCAATTTTATTTTAAAATAGCATTAGGTATTTATTTATATTTTCTTTTTGGCAGCCATCTTTAAATTTTTTAGTAGCCTGTGAGTAGGTTGAATGTGTAAGTGAATGAATGAGTGGATCTTGAATTTGACTTCTGCACATTCAAACAAGGTGCATGGAAATATCTGGCTGACCTTTTACCTTACAGGAATCCAAATGTTACATTGTACTTTTTCCTCTTTTCTAAAGTAAGTAGAACAAGGGACTTTGTTACTGTTTCTGTTAGCTCCAGGAAGGCAGAGACTATGGCTTTCACTTCCAGTCTCCAGGACAGTGCTAACATAATAGATCATCAATGAGTATTTCTAGAAGGAATGAATGCAAATGAAGATAGTATGATCAAGGAGCCACATGGACCTTCTAGCTGTCCTCAAACTTGCTAATTTATTTCATACCCCAGGGCCTTTGCACTTGCTGTTTCCTCTGTTCTGAATGCTCTAGATATCCATAGATTAATTTCATCATTTTATTTAGATCTATGTTAAAATGTTATGTCTTAAGGAAAATTTTCCCTCTACAGTCTATTAAAACAGTCTGCCTCCAACTACACCACCCCATTTGCTTTTTCTTCATAGCACATATTGCTATGACATTTTATTATATCATTTTGTGTTTGATGTTTTGTCTCTTTCCTCCCCCTGATCCACTGCCACATAGTACAGAATGTGAGGTCCATAAGTCTGGGGAGTGTATCACTCCAGGATCTCATTGGGAAACAGAAATCCTTACAGATGGTTCAAATCAAGAGACTTTAAAGAAGGATTACTTCCCGGCAGTATGGACAGGTTTATGGGAATAAACAAGGTATACTGAAACTAGGCTTGAAAGGGCAAGTGGAAGAAAGATCTAGTAAAGCTCAGTGAGAGCTGGATCTGAGAAGGAGGTTTGCCTTGAAGAAGATGTAGTCTTGCAGGGAGGGTATAGCTTAGTGGTAGAGTGCATGCTTAGCATGCATGAGGTCCTGGGTTCAATCCCAAGCACTGCTATTAAAAATAAGTAAATAAATAAACCTAATTATCCCCCCAAAAAATTTAAAGAAAAAGCTGTAGTTTTGGAGGAACTCAACTACTAACACAGAGAGAGACAACTCTGGAAGTCAGAAAGAGCAAGAGAAGAAATTATCAAGTCTCCTCTCTTCCCATACTTCAGTCTCCTGCCAGTGTGCCTGTTGTTAAAACCTGAGCAGGAACCAGCTAGCGAGGAGCCCAAGTCCTTAGCGATCAGCCCCTTGGGGAACAGAGTGGGCCAGAGAAGGGTGGAGAAATGAATCCCACGAGGGCAACAGAATAAATAGCACAGGTGTATTGTTTGGCTCACTGCTGTGTCTTTTATGCCCAGAACAGCACACTGTAGGTACTCAATAAAGATTTGTTAAATAAAATGGTCAATGGTAGTGGCAGGCTGGGAGCAAAGGAACTGTGGCATTCATCCAGGATATTATCATATAGGCTCTCAGATCTTATTTGGGGGGAAGGGTAGCTGTCCAAGGCCTATGTTTGGAGAAATTCACAGATAGCCCCAGAAGGGATGACAGTCAGTGCCTTTCATCTCAATCTAGTAACCACTTAGGTTGTAATTTATGCATTAGATCTTAATATTCAATGATTCTGGGAGAAATTTTCCAATAAGAAATTTTGGTAACTTGTCAGTTGTGTTTCTCAGAGTAAAAGGCACTGGAAGATAGCTAGGAATTACTTTATTCTTACACAAGATAAGCAAAAAAGTTTTAATGATATTATGGATTACCTAGCTTTAACTTCCAGATTGATTCACAGGGATTCATGGGGGTGAACAGCGTAAATAAGGGACAAAGTGATGGCTACGATCTCAACTGTGTCAGGTGTGTCCCTTTACTTCTTTCATTCTGCTTTGTTACAAGACCACCCTGACACCAGTGTGGATGATGGGTTTGAAGAGGGTATCTATTATTCACTGAAATAGGGAAATCAGGAGAAGGCTCAAGTATTAGAGGGAAGATGATGACTATAGTGTGGATACATGGAGTCTGAAGTAACTATTGGATACCCAAGTGGCAATATCTTTCTGCAGTTGGGATACCTAAGTCTGAATCTGAAGTAAGAAAACTGAAAATTATCAGCACACAGTAGTTGAAATCACAAGAGAGGATACTATCACCTAGAGAGTTCACCTAGGGATAACTTGCAGCATGAGAAGAAATACAGGCTCCTTGGATCTACTCCTGTCATCACCTCTGAACAAACCAGGAGCCAGCATGCCATGTCCCAAAATGCCCACCTCGAGTGTGTGGGTTTGGGGTGGAGTGTTCCACAGAGTGCAGAGCATGTGATCTGAGAAGCAGTGTCAAAGGATGAAACTGAAATAGCCAGAGACTCAGATAATCCCAACTAAAAGTTCAACTTGAAGGTGCAAGGCAGAGAGAATCCAGGCAATGATTACGACAAACCAAAGGCAGCAGATCAGAGCATAGTAATATAGATGACATTGCATGGGGAAGTTCCCTGAGTGCTGGGGCAGAGCCACCAGGGCCTTTCACTGGACACCTGCAGCTAAGGTGGAGGGGGAGAAGGAAGGTGCTAAGGGTACTGAGCCAACATAGAACAACTACAAAATGATGCAGAGAGAGAGAAGTCAGGTGAACATTGGTGGAGGATTTTGCCAGAGCATTTCTATTGCAGTGGTGGGAGCAAAAGGCAAACTATAGTAGATTGAGAAGTTGATAGAATAATAAAAAAAAGAATTCTAGGCTCTCCTTTCAAGAGGAAGATGTGTGCTCTAAGGAGGATTTTTGCTTTGTGTATTTTTAAGAAGAGAGATTCTTGAGTATGTGTGCAGCCTATGAGAAATATCTTGAAAATGAGCAAGAGAGAAGATAAAGGAGGGGAGAGAGAGAGAAAACACACATGAGAATAACAAATAGGCAAGGTCTTAAGAATTGTAGGGAATGGGGTCATGACTGTGGGTGGAAAGATTGTCTTGAAGCTGAGAAGTGAGACCTTTTCTTCAGAAGGTAGGACGGTAGAGTAATAAATAGGTTTTTGGGTGTTGAGATGGAAAGTTGAGGGAGTTGATATTTTATTCTCTTTAAAGAAAAAAGCAAGACTGAGAGAAAAGAGAGTTTTGGTGATGGTGGTGGTGATGGTGGTTTAGATCACTTTGTGAAAGTTGGCAAAGGTTTGGAATAGAAGGATCCATTAAAGCTGGAAGGGCCTTTACAAATGTCTTAGTTCTGTGGTCTTCAAACTTTTCTTTTTCACTCATCAGAACCATTGCTGCAAATGAACTCTTGGTAGAAATCTGCCATATGCAAATCAGATAGTTCAATGGCTCAGATGGAAGAGGTGGAGAGAAGGTCCTGAGCTGCAAACACTAGGTGTCCTTGCTCCCTCCGCCTGCACATCCTCCTTATTGCCCAATGCAGTTCCAGAAGCATCTCTGAGGCATCCCTAGGGCCCCTTTGAGTATGGTTTCAAGACCATCAACTTCATCATTTTGTGATGAGGCATCAAACACAGAGGAATGAATTGACTTGTCTGGAGTAGAATCAGGACTAGAATCTAATGCCTAGCCAGAACATTTTAAAACTGTATTATGCTGTCCCACTGCTTGCAGAACTAAAATCAATGGCCCTCAATAAACGTCTCCAAGAAAATGGAATTTTAAGCTTTATTTTCCTGACAACATTCACCCTTAAATTATTCCTTTCTGTACTTCACACTTATTTGTTAAAAGATGACAGGAAGAATCTAAAAAAATGATAGAAATGAACTTATTTACAAAACAGAAACAGAGTCACAGACATAGAAAGCAAACCTATGGTTACCAAAGGGGAAAGGTAGGAAGGGATAAATTAGGAGTTTGGGATTAGCAGATACACACCACTATATATAAGATAGATGAACAACAAGGACCTACTGTATAGCACAGGGAGCTGTCTTCAATACCTTGTAATACCCTATAATGAAAAAGAATCTGAAAAAGAATATGGGTGTATAACTGAATCACTATGCTGTACCCCACAACTAACACAACATTGTAAATCAACTGTACTTCAATCAAATAAAGGTGAAAGGAAATGTCTTTTTCTACCTACCTCACAACTTTTAGTTTAAATAAGAAAGTGTGACATGCTTAGAGATCCTTGGAAGGAAGTTGCATTGTACATTCAGTATATCACTTGTGAAAAATATAAAGGCTTTTCTGGGGACATCATCAACCAGAACTGGGAATGAAAAGCACTGGAATATTTTAAAACACTAAATTACTACATGTAATCTTCAGTAGCTTGTTTTTTTCCTACCTGGAATTATATTTCTAAGATTCATCATGTTATTGTGTGTACTTGTTGTTCATTCCTTTCACTGCTGTGTAATATTCCATGGCCTGACCGTACCACTATTTATTTATTGTCATTTAGGGGTACATGTATATGTGACACAATTAGAGTATTTTTTAAAAAGTAAGGAAAATGATTTTTTAAAAAATCAGTGTAGTAATGACCTCTTAAGGAAAGACAGGGGTAGGGAACTAGAAGTCCCAGGACAGCTTTATCATTGTTAATAATATTTCGTTGCAATGGTTCTCTGAGTGTGATCTCAAGGCTGCCAGCATCAGCATCACCTGAGATCTTGTTAGAAATTCACATTTTCTACCCAGTCGTCTTGAATCAGAAACTTAGGGGTGCGCCCAGCAATTGGGCTGTACCAATCTCTCTAGGTGAGTCTGAGGTATGCTGGTGTTTGAGTGCCACTACCGTAGTGTTATGCTTTGTAACTAACACATACGCTTCTCTTTCTCATTCTCTGTCTCTTTGTCTCATATGATATAATACAAAAGAAAAAAAAAATCTCATCAGTGACCTGCCAGGCATAAAGAGCTGGGGAGATATTAGAGCTATTTGAGAGCAATTCTTTTTGCAGGCTAGTCAGGTGGGCAAATGGGGGGAAGAAAGAAAAGAGGAGGGTAGGGAGGGGATAGCTCAGTGGCGGTCCTGGGTTCAATCTTCAGAACCTCCCTTAAATACATAAATAAATACAAACCTAATTACCTCCCCCTTAAAATAATTGTTTTTTAATTAAAAAAAGAAAGGAAAGAAGAAGAGTGGAACCACGGAATGATTCAGAATGAAGGTGCAGGCGAGATAAGAGAAGATCCTTTTTGTAGTATATTACCGTAAGAGAGCAACTGAAAATACAGAGTATATTTTGAAGTGTACGTATATATTTGTGTGTGCATATACTTATGTGTGTGTGTGTGTGTGCACTTAGAATGACACCTTGCTTGGTAAGGTTAGCATGCCCCATTGGTAGAGATAATGACTCCCCCTCTCTACTTACCTCTGCTGCTGAATAATTTAGACCCAGCAGGGAATAACTTACTCTCACCACAGGACACAACTGCTGTTATTCAAATAGATCTTGCTGCCTCGGCCAGGCATTCTAAAATGAAATGAATCTGTATCATTACAACTTTGACTCCCCCCTTTTTTTTTTTTATTCTGGAACTGCAGTTGCCTTCACAAGCTCCCTCTTTTCCCTGCTGTTAGCATTGCGTGTCATCATATTGAAAGTGAACACTCACACAAAGGAGATAAAAGCATAGTCTTTATTTATTTTGAAAGAACTCCATTATTAACTGAACATTTACTCTTAAAGGGCTTACTAGTGTTCAGACTGCAAAAGGGAAGTCCACTCTGAAAGGTACCACTTAGTCTAACAGTTAAAGATACCACTGTAGCACACAGAAGACACGGAGGACTTTAGCCTGCCAAATGCCTCGGGACACTTAGGGAAGAATCTCTTGAAAAAAATGAATTGTACCACATACACACCCTAAGGTGAAAACCTCTAGTGAACAGCCAATAGCACCAAATTAGTTTTATACATCTTTGGGGTTTGTCATTTGCAATCTGTTTCGGGCCATAGAGATACCAGAGTTTATCCTCTTTACCAGACTGTATTCAAGAAAGCCAAATTCCATAAGAAAGTCTCTTTTTATCACCTTGTGGAGATCCTTGATATTGTAATAACTTCCTAGCCAGTCTACCATCCCCCAACATCATCCACATGCCAATCTATCGTTTGCGACACTGCTAGACTGACCTTTATGAAGCTTTGATCGTGTCCTTGGTCCACATGTTACCTTGCTGCCATTGCTCTAGCGAATTAGAAATTCAAGGCAGACTGTGAGCCCTATTCTTAGTAATTGTGAAGAATCTCCTTAACACATTTTTTGTGCACTAACCACTCCTGGTGTTATTTTACTATTTTAGTATTTTAGCCCTTCATCTTCGTCTCTTTACATATTTTTATCCTATTACATTGTTTTTCTTGTTGGTTGCCGCCAATTCTTTTTGGAATGTGAAAAGGTACAAATAGATGCATAAGTAGTTACCATAAGTCATTCTCCTTAAAGGGTGGCATTGCCTCTCTTGTGCACTAAATAAACTGTGAACTTCTCAGTCTAGCAGACATACTCCTTGGTGTGGCCTCAACCTACTTTTTCAGTTTTATTGTCCACTTTCCAAGGACGTCCACTCTTAGGTTTCATCAGACTAGATCATTTCCCTTTCTCCAAACTTGCCCTATGTTTCCCTGCCTCCACGCCTTTGCACATGCTGTTACCTCTACCAGGATTATTTCCTCTCTTATCTCTGCTGGGTGAGATCCTCTCTAGTAAATTCCATACCTCCACTGCTACTTCTTCCTGAGTCCTTCTCTGATCCAGCAACCATTTATAATCTGCCCTTCTCTAGAACATTTCCTTTACTGCCCTTTTCATATTCTACCTTGTATTACAGTTATTTGTGCACTTAGCTTATACCACCCCTCCCTTCATGCCCTGAAAGACTAGAAGCTTCTTAAGGGCAAGGGGCTGTGGCCCATTTCTCATTGTATCCTGTCTACAGAATGTAGATCAGTCTGCTGTATACCGTGGTTGCTCAACAAATGTTTGTTGAACAAATTTGTATGAATAAAAGTAATAAACACATGGAAGCAACCTCAATGTCCATTGACAGATGATTGGATAAAGAAGTTGTGGTATATATATATATGTATGTGTATATATATATACACACACATACATACATACATACATACAATAGAATACTACTCAGCTATAAAAATGAAATAATACCATTTGCAGCAACATGGATGGACCTGGAGATCGTCATTCTAAATGGAGTAAGTCAGACAGAGAAAGACAAATATCATATTATATCACATATGTGGAATCTAAAAAAATGACATAAATGAACTTATTTATAAAACAAAAATAGACTCACAGACATAGAAAACAAACTTATGGTTACCAAAGAGGAAAGAGGAGTAGGGATAAATTAGGAGTTTGGGATTAGGAGATACAAACTACTATATATAAAATAGATAAACAACAAGGTCATACTGTATAGCACAGGGAATTATATTCAGTGGCTTGTAATAACCTATGATGAAAAAGAACCTGAAGAAGAATATATATTATATATGTATTATATATATATATATGACTGAATCACTATGCTGTACACCAGAAACTACACAACATTGTAAGTCAACCATAATTCAATTTAAAAAATAATAAATGCAACTGTATTTCTGTTTGGGTGGGAGAGCTCATGTTTTAGCATCTGGATATATGTGCAGAGACATATGGGGCCACCTAGTACAACTCATTCCCACTACTGGAAAACCCAACAAAAAGAGTAGGTCCTGCTGTCACAGGGTGAGAGTAGCACTAGCTCCTTTAAGGATATCTTGCCTCTTTTTCATTGAAAAGGAACGTTAGTCCCTGAGGATTGAATAATCAGGGATGAAAGGATCTAATGAATATTGAAAATACAGTTAAACATCCACAGGAGAAATATAGACACAATAACATGGTAATGCTAACCTCCAGGCAGACGATAAGGATACAATTTATTTGTTCTCCTATAGTATAATTCTTGGAATGGTTAAATGTCCCATTGAGTTGCCCAGACTATCTGTGGAGTCACCAGACACTCTGTCATTTTAAAGAATTTGATAACATGCCCTTAGAGATGGAGACAGGATACAGCTGCCAAAATTAGACCTGATGATTGAGTGCAGCAGAATTCCTAGTATGACAAAATCAGGAAGCAGGAATTTGTTGAGCTGAAAAGCATAACAGGAAAGCAAAAGACAATGATAATACTTGATTCTTAAAGTGGATGCTGTTAAATAAATATACAAAGATGCCAGGAGTTTAAAAACGATGCTTATTTTCCTCTTCTTCGTCTTCTTTTTTTTTTTTTTTTTATATACTACGTGTAAAGAAAAGATTGCCCACCATTCCAGTTCTACAAAGATCAAGCCTTTAGCCACTGCAGTCACCCACCGACAGTGCACCCTGAGGGAAATTCAGGGTGGAGAAAACCAGGAAGCATTCTGTGCTTTGGATATACTGGCCCCTAGATAATTAAGATGCATATCTAAGGAATAATTTCCATGACCACCCAGATTCTGGCATCTTCCCATACATAGAAAAGCACTAAGATCATTAACTCAAGATATCTGGTCTTTGTGATTAGCAGTAATCTTTTGATATTCAACTACATATTTTTCTCCCCAGCAAAAAATTCATATATAGCCTGGCTCCTCCCTTACCTCTTTGGAGCAGTTCCTCAGAGCTCTCTGAGAGGCTGTCTCCCAGGCTGTAGTCCTCAGTAAGGTCCCCAAAGAAAACTGAGTTCACAACTTTTAACATTGTGCCTTTTTCTTTCAGTAGAAACATGTGACCTTGTTCATTATTGCTTATAAGAACAACATTCTGAAAATGCTTTCTGTTGACTAGACTCATCATATACTTCATATTTACCTAATTGGTTTAAAAAAGGCAAAAAAAAAAAAAAAAAGCTGAGGAGCAAAAGGAAAAGGAACAAAGAAGACTTGAAAGTTATTTTGGAGATTTTTGTTTAGGCTTGAAAAAAATTGGCCTTCAGCAGGCTGCTCCTGACACACCATTCACTCTACGACCCTCAAAACCAAACAGTATGAATAATCCAGAGCTTGCCAGAATCCAAGACTTTTATATTAAAGTCATTCTTTTTTTTCCTTCAGCATTGTGTAGCTGCTTTGCTGCAAAGAACAGAAACACACTTCCTGCCTTTCTTTTTTCTTTTCTTTTTTGTTTCAAGAGCAAGCTTTAGAGTTTAACTAAAATTTCCCCATCAAATAAAGTGGGACAGCAGTACTTAGGACTATTTTACTGTTTTTATTCATGACCTGGGTCACAGAAAAATGCTAGCTTTGAAGCCTGAAAAAAAATAGACTTCTTTATTTTTTTTTAACATTTAGAAAATACCACATTCATCTTTAACATAATGTAGAAAAGGTGCTTGATTCCTTATATGCCCTCCATTATTAATGTTCCAAGCAGTAAAATTTAGGAAATAAAATGCTGCTTTTAATGCATGTGATTGATCACTTCTGAATTCTAAAGAATAACTATGCAAAGCATTATGTTTTTGCTTTAGGTCTTCATAAGTCATCTACATAGAGGTTGCTAAGCCAGAAGATGCAATCGTGACATGGTGCATGTAGGTATTCAGGTTATATTTCAATTGCTATGGGATTACATTTCAATTCTTTCCCTACAGTTTTCCCCACAATAACCACCGAGGTAGTCTTCCTGCTTTGGTGTTTCATTACACCTCGGTTCCCCTCCACATCACAACCAGATACATCTTCATTTTCTTCAAATGGATAATAACACTTTCCTCCTAAAAAAAACCTTCATTGTTTGCTGAATCTCTTTGGTCTTGGCATTCAAGACCCTCCAGGAGTTGGCTCCAGTTCATCTTTCTAGCTTTTCCTATCACTAACGACTCCCTTGGGTGGATTCAGGTTTCAAGCAAACTCACACACTCTATACATCACACACACACACACACACACACACACGCACCGTCCTATCTGTCCTTTCCCAAACCACTGCTTGTGCTCTTAGAATACTCTCTACCTAGACCATCCAATCCCTCCGTGGAGCAATAATCAGCATCGAGGTTGCAGAGAACAAAGAACTTTACTTGGAGGTCTTAAGAATTGCAAATCAGGAGACGTAGATAGGGGTAAAACCAAAAGACTGTTCCAGGGAAGAGAGAGTCGGGGCTTATAAACACAAAATCACAAGGTTGTTCAAGAATTATGATGGACACTGATGCCAGAAAGGAACAATTTGTCCTTAAGGGACAGTCCATCCCCAGTTTTTTTATGTAAAGGGTCTGAGAAGTATCTTGGGTTTCTGGATGCCTATGTCAAGACAAGAAGTGGTGAAAGTTCAGATTCTATCTGGGCTGAGACATGCATATGTCACACTTCCTCCATGACCTCCCATCTTCATTTTAGAGAGCTCTTTTAGTAATACTGACTCCATTTTGATTTTCCTTTCACACTTCATTTCTACCAATATTTTGAGGCCCCATTTAAATGCTCCATGTTTCACAAGTCTTACATCCCCCGTTTATTATAGTTTTTATATCTTACTTCCCCTCACTATTATTTTCCCTCACAATAGCTCCTTAATTGCAGAAATCTACCTTATAATCCTGTAGCACTGTAGCAGCCTTCCTTGTACAGGCTGATTGCCAATAATACTTGTGGAATGATGAGAATGAACTCTAATATCCATCACTGGACCTCTGACTTTTCTTGTCTTAATTACATTTAGATATTCCTACTCTTCTGGTTAAGGGAGTTCATGTTGTAGCAACCTTTCTTTCCATAAACTAGAGGGACCAGGTGACTTATAGATGACAGCGCTGTTTATCATCAGAGATATAATGAGGGTTTTTTTGTTTTTGTTTTTGTTTATTGAAGTACAGTTGATCTACAATGTTTCAGTTATTCAGCATAGTGATTCAGTTATACATATACATATATATCTCTTCTTTTTTAGATTCTTTCCCATTATAGGTTATTACAAGGTATTGAATATAGTTCCCTCTGCTACACAGTAGGTTCTTATGGTCTACCTATTTTATATGTAGTAGTGTGTATCTATTAATCCCAAACTCCTAATTTATCCCACCCCCTCTTTCCCTTTTGGTAATAATAAGTTTGTTTTCTGTGTCTGTTTATTAAACATCAGGTTTATTAATGGAAAACAATAGTTCAGAACAAGGAGTGAAGTCTCTGAATCAATAAAATTGACATAACACAGCAGGATCTAGTCGTCTCAGACATTTGAAAGAATGACCAAACCATCAATATAGCCCATAGGATGTGGGAGTCTGCATGAAACAAAGTCTTAGATACATCAATATAACCATGCGGCAGACCCAAGATAACAGTTTCTTTAGCTTCAAGTAGAATTTGCATAAAGCCCAGAACTCAAGCCTCAGGGGCCAACAATACTCAAAATAATCTTCACAGCTATCTAAGGGTTTAGCTATCTCTCACTGATAAAAGGTGTTATTTCACATTTCTTGACTCATCATTTAAAAGCAAATGTCCTGGCCACTAGAATAAAGGCTTAAGAGTTCTCCTCCTTGTTTATTTGGTGAGTTAAGTTGGCAGGCCACCACCAGAGGGAAATTGATGTCTGTTAGTACCACAGGTGTGAGCTTCACAACCTCTCTTTCTGGAAAATGTCCAGGATGTCACTGTTTTGAAGGCTGACTTCCCCTTGCAAAAAAAAAAAAAAAAAAAAAAAAAAAAAAGTAAATGTATCCTGTACTATTGTCACACTGAGCTATAGACCAGCCAGGGCTTAAAAGCCTCTTGAGAAATAAACACAAGTGACAAAAGACTAATTCTTTTGGCATTCTTCACAGGAAAACCATGTTCCTCTCTACACAGAAAACTCCATGAGGTTAGTCATTTGTGGGTTCCTTACAAGTCCCTCTCTGGGTGGAGGGAGGGGGAGAGCTGCCAGTTATCTGTTTGTGTGGGTGGTCTGACAGCAATATCTGTCACCTCCTGACCTCAGGAGTGACATAGCTGATTAGGCTGACTGGTGGCCGGTTGCCTTCCTTTTTCTCTGCTCCATGTCTCTCTCCCCTAAAGCTCTGCCAAGTTCTCTGATATTTTGAAAACAACTTCTTATCTCTGATGGCTTTGATGGAAGAGCTGCAAACTAGGTATGAAGGAATTCAACCACATTTAGGGACGAAAGAGCAGGAAGATTATTCTAGAAACCTGAATAATAAGTATCTTATAAAATGAAGCACCCGCTGTTCATTCAGTGAAGGTCCGGATCCTGGAACCATCTTAATGAGCTCATGTACTGTTTAGCTGTCCCACTAGGAGTCTGTCACTCAGCACAAACAAAACAAGCAAACACGTCAATACTGGGGACCACCAAGTTGCTTTTCCCCCAGTGTGTTCTGCACACATGAATCAGTCAAAATGTGGGAAACATGGATGAAACAGATTCAAAGGCTTTTGAAAGTAGGACTTCTCGAAACCTTTATTCTGTCCCCATGTGCTTTGTGACTAAGAGGAAGCCAGTGTATGCAGCGTTTCCCTACTGAGTCTGACCATGAGAGCCATTTCTCAGGCTCACCCAGTGGGACCAGGGCTCAGTCCTTTGATGAATGTAGATGTAAGACCAAATCCTTGGTAACAACAGCCTCTGTCAGCAGCAGCCCTATTGAAGAACAGTTCGCAGAGTGAACTCGTTTTTTGTTTTCTTTCGTGGATCAAACTCTCTGTGCTCATTGTAACATTCTGTTCTTGGCTTAAGTAACAGTGCAATTAGCATAGTCCTGCATATTTTTTGTTTTAGGTCACTCTTAGAAGCTAGTTTACTTATATTTAGAAAAACAGTACAGAACAACCTTGCCCTTCCAGAACATTCTTTTCTTGAGTTTCCTTTTTGAGTCTTCACACAACTAGGATTCAGGAGAACTGAAATGATATAATTTCTGGGAGGAACCCCAGGTCTCCACTAACTTGGTAGGCATTATAATTAACTTTTTACTCTGGTTGGAGTGGTAATATTGGGTCTGATGCAAATGACTTCTTCTTTCTGGTTTATTTATTCATTTGATAAGTATGTATTGACTGCTTACAAAAGTCCTAGCACCCTTTTAGGTGTTTGGGATAGAGTTGTTAACCAAAATCTCCAAACTCATGCAGCTTACATTTTATGGGAGAAGATTGGCAGGGAAATATGTTAGTGAATAAATGATCCACTTACAGATTGGATAATTGATATGAAGGAACTAAAATGAAGTGAGAAACTGGAGAATGACTCAGGGGAGTGAGGAATTCTTTATGTTAAAAAAATGCAATTTTGGGGGAGGGTATAGCACAAGTGGTAGAGCTCATGCTTAGCATGCATGAGGTCCTGGGTTCAATCCCCAGTTTTATCATTAAATAAGTAAATAAATAAACCTAGTTACTCCCCCCCCAAAAAAACCAAAGTGCAATTTCTTTTTTTCCCCTCTTAATAAGCATTTATTTCAAAATTTTTCTTATCATGAAAGTTACATATGAAAAATAAATATGTAACAGTTAAAGTAAATTCATGTAAATTTTTTTTATTGAATTAGAGTCAGCTTACAATGTTGTATCAATTTCTGATGTACAGCATAATGTTTCAGTCATCCAGATACATCCATATATTCAAAAGTGCAATTTACAATTTAAGTTGCTAATCACAAATATGCTTGCCCGATAATGAAATTCTGTAGTAACAAAACGTTAGCCTCTCCTTTTCTTTAAAACTAGAGTGTGTAAAGAGGAGGTGATAACCGAACCAAGGAGGAGGCAGCTATATGAAGATCTAGACTTCCAAGGGCAGAAGTCTAGAAGGGTAAACTTCCAAGTGGAAACCCTAGGAATTACAAGAACCCTTTGGCTGTGTTAAGAGTAGAAAAAAAGGCCAGTGTGGCTGGACCGTAGGTGAACAAGGGGACAGACAATTCATGTGATTTCATAAACCAGCGCTTCTCAAAGTGTGAACAGGTAACTCAGTACTCACACACACACACACACATTGACTAGCAAGCTGTACAGTTAAGTTTGCTGGGTAAGAGATGGTGTCCTCAGGTGTTCAATTTATGCAGGTGTCCCGATGATTCTCAGATTATGAAAAATCAGGGAGATGTGATGTAGTGCAGTGATTCTCAAAATATCTTTCCTGGCCCAGTGACATCAGTATCACCTGGACATTTGTTAGAAATGCAGATTCTCAACCCCAGCCCAGACCTACAGAATCAGAAACTCTGGGTCTGGGGTTCCAACAGCCTGGGTTGGAATAAGCTGTCCATGCAATTCTGATGCCAGACAGAATTAGAGAATCACTGTGCTAGAAAATAACTAGTATTCAATACCTTGTAATACCCTACAATGAAAAAGAACATGAAAATGTGTGTATGTATATATATGGATCACTATGCTGTACACCAGAAATTAATACAACATTGTAAACCGACTATACTTCAATTTAAAAAAAAAGAAAATAACTGGGAGTGTGGGTGTCGGGTAAAAGAGTGTCCCTCTCGACTGGCAAAAAGTATCTTCTCTCATTTCAAATCCTCTTTCCTTCACGTGTGCCCTTGAACTCATCTTCTACTGGAAAGGACCTAGCTTAATTCATTTAGTAATTCTTCCTGACTGTTTTAGGAGTAAACAGGCAGTGCTCTCAGGACTGTACATGACTTATTTCAGCTAATCCTTATAATAACACTGCAGGATAGGTACTGGTATCATCCCCATTTTATAGATTAGGAACTAAGGGCACAGAAAAGAAACTTACCCAGGTCACACAGGGCATAAGAAGAAGGGTGTAAGTGTGAGCCATTCGGTTCCAGCACCGCATGAATAAATACTTTTTTAGATGGCCTCTCGGTATACTTGGGAACGGCTGGGGTGATTTGATCTAAGATAACATTGTTCAAAGAATTGCCTTCACTTTTGACTTTGACTTTAAGTCACTGAATGATGCCCAGAGGGGTCATCTGGTGACTATTCTTGTCCAAGGCTCAGAGAGGTGAAAACAGCTCACCTAAGATGATATAGCCGGTTAGTCTCAGAGCCAGGACAAAGCCCAGGTCACTAACTTTCAACTCAGTGTTAAGACGTGTCCAATGAAAACAAAACTGGCGACATACTGAAAACAACAAAGCTAGGCCAGGTATCCAGCAGCTCACGTGTGTACATTTCTTTATCTTGCTATTGTAAGCACAGTGAGTTCTTTTCCTGATTCTGGTGTCCTTGAAGGGCCATAGGACAAGGTCCCCCAGGGAGGATACTGCTCTGTCTAGCAATACTGCCCTCTCTGCACACAGGGTGCAAGATGGGAACATTAAGTTCTATTTGTAACACCTTTCATTGTCAAATACACAAAAACAACAACGCATCAAAAACCAAGTCGCTTTTCACTCCGGGTTCGTTTCTATTTCCTATCTTGTCTGGTTGTTTGTTTGCTTGGTTTTGTTTTTAACTTGTCTTCTCATTATATCTGTGGTGAAATTTTGCCAGGGGATCTAGAGAAGTTGGTTTTCTGTGTACCCTTAAGAAAATTATTCATCAGCCCGGCTCTCTAAGCTTAAGGCCTTATCACAAATCCTCAACAATATTAAACATCGACTCTCCATTTTGAAATATTAAACGTGGAAGTTTTCTGTCTTTACCTTCTGCTCTGCATTTACAAAAGCGTGATGTATAATTTAAGTTTTTAATCTCAAATGTGTTTGCTCTATAGGAAAGTTCTGTAATGATAAAATGTACTGCATCAGCTTGAGTTTCTTTATAAATATACTAACTTCTCTTGTAATCTTACTTTTATTATAGTGAGTGGATAAATTATTAATTCCAATGTAAAATCCAGTTCTGATTGGCATGATTTTTATTTTCGTTGGACTCATTTAAGCTAGTTTGGGGGGGTCTCTTAGAGAATTAATAGGAGATTGTAATGATATATCATATTTTGTAAATTACATGTAATTTTAAAACACATTTCCCACTTATTATCAGGCCCACCAAACAACTTCTATTTGAAGAAAAGAGAAGTATCTTCAAAAAAAATTTTGGAGGTTTTTAACATAAAATTAATTCCATCCTTGGCTCTCTCACAAACACAGTGTCTATGAGAGTGAAGACTGTGCCCTCAATGTTTTCTGAAGGCAAACTCTGACTTGCAAACCCTTTCTCAAGTATTTTTGAGACTCGAGTGTGTGCTGAGAAGTAATACCCATGGTCTTAGTAAGGACCTGAGGAGAAGGTATTTTACTCAAATACCAGTCTCCTCTTTTTTTCCCTGCTTTGCTTTCAGTAAAATTATGACTTTTGCAACGCATACCTTAATAATCAATGTGAGTCATTTTGCTTTCATGCTAATACTGGGTTTTCTGCTGCAATAAAAGAAAACATTTCTAAACTGTTCTAGTTCCTGAAAACGGGTGCACAGGCCCGTGTACCACAATATAAAAATTCTGTGTTGTACAATTAGTTTCAATTAAGAGCTAGTTAAATTTTCAGGTAAATTAGTATCCGACTTCCCTGGCAGGGCGAGTTAGCAGCATTCCTGCAAGTTGAGATATTATTAGAAAGTGTTTTTACCTTTATTATAGCTGGTTAACCACAGATCACATCAGGTTTAGTGAAAAGGCTGACTTCTCTTCCGAGTGGCAGTTCCCATGCTAGGATTACGTGTTTCTCCAGAAGGCTGAGGGAGAGTTTCACTTTTGATTTTTATTTTATTTATTTTTTAATGGCAGTACTGGGGACTGAACCCAGGACCTTGTGCATGCTAAGCAGGGGCTCTACCACTGAGCTAACCCCTCCCCCCTTCACTTTTTAGTCTATTTGGTTTTTTTTCACCTGTATGCATTCATTTTCTTTCATCAAGCAATGCGTAAACTATAGTAAATAGTGACTAGGTAGGGTGACAAACTGTCCTGGTTTGCCTGGTACTGAGGGCTTTTCCTTGAATGCAGCACTTTTGGTGCCCAAACCAAGAGTCTCAGGCCAACAGAGATGGTTGGGGACCTGAGTTCAGGAAAGTTGTTCCTATGACAATGCAAAAGCTTTATACTCCACAAGAGTTAATTCCAGACTTAAAGAAGGGAGGTTTGGGAAGATAACTTAATACATCTCACGGATAATAAGGGAGTGAAAATCATCAATTCAGTCAACAGGTCTTAGAACTGGTCAGGTGTCAAGGTCAGAGTTAACAGGAAAAGTATGAGGAGAGGAGACTCAATAATCATAATCTTAGATTCTATACCCTTATCCTGGGTCTCAGGATCTAGTCTAAATGTTAATTAAAGAGTGGAGTTTGTATATTGAGCTGAAGGATAGTGGAAAGGATTATTAAAGGTGTCTGCACTATTTATTTTTATCTGCTGAGTGTGCAATGAAATACAACAGGCTGTGAATGATTGTGTAAGAGTCACCGAACTGTGTCATTAGATGTGAGCCAGAAGGCTGGGATCCTGTTAAATGTCTTTCCGTTTTCAGCCTATGGAATTTGAGTTCTGAGAGCGGAAGTGTACATTTGGATGTGAAGTCTAGGATACAGACCAAGAGTGTTTGGACTTTTAGTTCTTTGATCCAACACAAAGTTACGTGCTTTCAGTCAAGTGGCTTAAACTTAATGCCACAGTTTTCTGATTCTTTGATTTGAGAGAGTGAAAGTTAGCTCTCAAGCTCTAGGCTGAACAATATTGGCAGTCCATAAAAGTAGTGGTTATTTGAAGTGAAGATGGGAGAAAGGTCAGCTTTCAGATCAGAAATGAGCTCTATGAATGCATGGTGCAGCCACCATTCCTTTCCCATGTTATTTGCCCGTCAGGAACCAACATGGCTAGCATCAAGTGGAAAGTCCTCTGTCTGACTTTCATTATCCACTCCCAAACTACCTAGCAAGTCCTATTTCCCACTGGGCAATTTGGCATGAGAGTCAGCGCATCATGCATCCTGAGAGTCTGGGTTCAAATTCTTGCTCCATCATCATATAAACTCTATAATCCTGGCCATATTACTTAATCTCTTTGTGCCTCATTTTCCTCATTTGCAAAATTGGCCTATTATTAATAATATATTACTCACAGGGGTAAACATATGTAAAATACTGAGAATAGTGCCTTGCACAGTGTCTGCTATTATTATTATTACTGTTGTCATCATTATTATTCCTTAAAGGTGTCCCTTGCTTTAGGTTTCATGTTCTCTTTAATATCTACATGCCATCCTGACTTTTTGTTTTATATTTTTGCTTGTGATGAATTCTCTTCATGTGACATGATACTTTTTCCCGCCTGCCCAAACTGGATCCATTTTAAAACCACCACTTCAATTCTGATCTCTTATGTGAGACTTTCACAAAACTTTCCTTTTGATAAATTCCTTTATTATGACTCCCCAGACCATGCATTTCGGCTTTCAACTATCTGCTGTTTGGTGTGTGCTAATGTTGTCTCCTCTGCTGATCTGAAAACTTTTTGACAGCTGGGGCTATGTCTTGTCTACTTTATTGTATGTTTTACAGCCTCTAGAATGTTTCTGGCTAAACGGCTGATTGATTCATATCAGGAAACCGATGCCTAAATTTGGTCCTTTGATTCTCCCACTACTTTTGAGACAGAAAGCCATCAGTTAAATCACTTCAGGAATCTGTCTCACAAAATCTTGCTGATTTTACACTATTTTTCAGCAGCTATGTATTTGTGATAGAATATCATTTACAGGTCAGTTTTCTTTCATGCTTGGATTCAGAAAAGAATAAAACAT
This sequence comes from Camelus ferus, assembly GCF_009834535.1. Lineage (NCBI taxonomy): Eukaryota > Metazoa > Chordata > Mammalia > Artiodactyla > Camelidae > Camelus > Camelus ferus. The sequence goes on along the minus strand of NC_045732.1, from coordinate 62,314,320 downwards.
GGTGCTTTTACATGAAGTTCATATACATCACTAAACAACACTTACTAGAGTTCATCCCATTAAGAAAGGGTGAATTATAAGAACAATTTAAAAAAATTTATTACTGAAATTTCCACATACACATAAAAGAATAATATAATCAGTTCCACATAACTGTCACTCAATTTCCACAATCATTAACATTAACCTTTCCAATCTTGTTTTATCTATCCCACCCATTTTTGGGGGGCCTGGAATATTTTAAAGCAAAGTCATCATATTTCATCTGTAAAAAGTTCAGTATGCACCATTAACAGCTGAAGAGATAAAAAAGGCTAAAATCATCAAATCTTTTCTTACCATCTTATAACTTTAGTAATATTACTTTGCTCTCTTCTACCCCAAAGATATAAGTAAACCTATAAAAATAGATGTTCCTAGTAGATGACAGGAAATATATGTGAAACACGAAGGGTATTTTACTGTCTCAGCTGTAGTCTTTGAAGTATAGCAGGAACCATGCTTTTGATAAGAAACACTGCATTATGATTTCAATGTGATAGATTACTATAATAATCAAATGGAAAGTATATATTTATTTCATTTGAATGTCTTTTCAGCTCTATGATATTTTTGGATGTGTTAAATAAATGTGGGATGGGGCTATCCAGGTTCATTATACAATGTAGCTCATCAATCTATTTTTAAAAGGCTATGTTTCTAGAGATGTTAGAATCTAATGGCCTCAATGATCTGAAAACACTATTTCACAAACGATTGTGGTATCATTCCCTCCTAAGCTGATCATAAACTACACCACAGGTGTAAAAGTAGATGTTTAAATACCTATTTACCTTATTCAGTTTAGCAAGCACTGTCCATACAAATGGTAATCATTGGTTTATAAATGACGGTCAGTTATGTTTTGTTGTGTTTCTAAAGTTACAGTTTAATACTACACCGGTTTGAGCAATATAGAGTTTGTAAATCTTAAAGCCACAGTATTAAGTAAAGAGGCACATTATGAGAATTGTTAGGAACATGCATGTTTCTTACAACAAAAACTGAATAGTTCTGTTACGCCAATCTGAGCCAGACATATACAAGAAATAAAATTTAGGGGTTAAGGTTGTTAGTTATTTATACATTTTACCTGTAGATTGGAAGTCTGTATTGTTTATGCTGGTTTCCCTACAGCTGAGGTGAGCCTGGATATTCACATCCCTGCGAGCACCATAAATCCATGAAGACAACATCAGCTCTAACTGACTGGAGTGAAATGTACCTGACTCGCTGTCAGTTCTTTTTGTAAGTTAGGGTTCAGTGAACTCCTACTTTGGAATCTTCTAGGATGAACCAAATTCAAATAAAAACTTCCCTGTAGGCAGTCAAAGCTTAACTGTAAGTCTGTCATTCAGTGATCTTTGTTCTGCTGTTTCTCTTCATATTCATAGCTACTGCCTCTGTGTATATTTTAACTTTGCAGATACTCTGCCCAGTAAACTGTTCACGTTTGTGTCTTGATTCCATGTCATTCATTTGTATCAAAGCTTGCACATATTCCTCTACTTTTACAGAAATAACTTTAGGCTTTTATTTTTGCTTCATTGTGTGAGTTTGACTAAAGCAGAGCCATTCTTCAAAGTGAAAAGGTTTTATTTGGAAAATTCCTTTGAAATGACTTCTTTATTATAGATTCTAGAATGGCCAGACTACAGCCATATCTAGAATATAATTCCCAAGAAATTTCTTCTACTAAAGTGAATTATGGGTCACTGGCACATATGTTTTTTCCTTGCATGGCAAATAGGAAAAAAAATAAAGAAAAATTTAACTTCAATTTTGAAGAAAAATTGTTTGGTCTGGTGCCCTGAAATTCAATCTTCGATCATGGGTACTTTGAGTAAAAAAAAAATTGAGGACTGCTGTTTCTCCCTTGTCTCATTTTTCAGGTCCTGAATGTGGTTTTCTTTTGAAATATTATGAGAATATCCTTTCTGAGTAATGCTTACCATGAACATTTAAAACACAAATGGCATATCCAAGGTAAAAATAAAGGAAAGCAACTCAATAGCATTCTGTCAGAGAGTTGGATTTTATGGTCTCATGAGAGTAATTAGAAAAGTCAACCATGGAGCTATCTAAGTTACACACAAGACAGGGCTGAGAAATGTTTTCTAGTAGATCTTTTAATCTACAAACTTTAGGTCACATTTCTTCTGTGCTCATAGATGTTAGATATATTTGACAGATAGGCTAGAAAATGGAGAGTCATTATTAACATGGACAGCCAGGCCATGATAGGCAGTAGGCTTATCCTGTGACTAGTTCTGCAGCCTATGCCAGTCATCTGATTCCACTTAGCCTCTATTTTCTTATCAGGAAAATGGGAACAATATCTGTTAATGTGATGGCAAGATAAATGTAACACATGTGCAAATGTCACAAGATAGCAAAATCCCAGCTATTTTCATTGGTGAGATCAAGAAGAGGGAAATGGAATTATGGTACCATTATGCCAGAAATGATCATGGAATACATATCTATGATTTCTTTAAAAAAAAATCAGAGTCTTTAAGATGGCAATTTCCAAAGAAATGAGAATCTTTTTGGTCAAAACAGCAAGCACAATAACAAGAAAACTAGAGGACACAAAATGTTTGCTTTGTGGAGAAGATGGTAGCATTGGGTGGGAAAAATATTATAGTAAGAGAGGAAATCATCAATGATTTTAAGCTTCATAATAAAGGTATATTCCAGCAGAAAGCAGGCCAGAGGCTTTTATTTGCTTGACAGTAGCACTATCCATTACATTGAGTTGATTTTCAGGCGATCAGCCTTGCTCCCCTCTCCGCCCCCCCCCCCCCCCCCCCGACTCCCGTTTGCTGAAGACTTTCCCGGTTTTCACACTGGGAGTCCCACATCCTGGCCAACTTCTCAATCCGCATCAAAATGGACCTGGGCCTCCCTAGTTGGTCCTCAGGACAGTGGCTAGGAGTTTGTCAAGATGCACAGTGGGGAATAGAGGTTCACAAAGCTTCCCATCTTCGTAGTTAAAACTGTAATTGTATTCTTGGACATGCATATTCTCTGATCATTCAATAGCATTTTTATAATTTTGTATTAAGAGTGTTTGTTGGGTTACTGGGCACAGCACATCTTCTGCTCTATGGTGGATGTTTCCAGAAGTGCTGGGAGGGGATTATGCCATACAGAAGTGACCCAAAGTGATCTGGAGACGGTGGGGAAGAACGTTAATGATAAGATGGCTCTAGGAGATAAAAAGATGCCCAAGTACCGGGCCAGGAGGTTTTTGGGTTCCGCCCCAGCCAGCAGGCTCCGCCCTGCGGGCGGGGTTTGGGTGGGGGCGGGGCTAGCGTCCCGGAGGGCGGTGGGCGGAGCCGGTCTCGCTGCGCTGTGGCTCCATGCGGCCTGCAGTCCCGGGCCGAGTCCCTCTCATGCCCGCCCGCCTGCGGGCCACGGAGCTCGGCCCTGACGGCCCCGCCGCCATCCGCGAGGGCTGGTTCCGCGAGACGTGCAGCCTCTGGCCGAGCTAGTCCCTGTCGCTGCTGTTACACCATTAGTTCTCGCGATACCAAGATATCCTCGTCTTCCGCAGTAAGCTACGGCGATGTGCTGGTGTTGGATGGCGTCATCCAGTGCAGAGAGGGATTAGTTCTCCTATCAGGAGATGATAGCCAACTTGCCCCTCTGCAGCCACCCCAACCCACGCAAGATGCTGATCGCCTGGGGCGGGGATGGGGGTGTCCTGCGGGAGGCAGTGAAGCATTCCTCCGTGGAGTCCGTGGTCCAGTGCGAGATCGACGAGAATGTCATTCAAGTCTCTAAGAAGTTCCTGCCCGTCACGGCTGTTGGCTACTCGAGCTCAAAGCTGACCCTCTATGTAGATGATGGTTCTGAGTTCATGAAACAGAACTGGAGTGCTTTCGATGTGGTTATCACTGACTCCAACCCCCTGGGCCCTGCTGGTTGCAACTGGACCTCATCAAGGAAATGCGGCAGTTCTGTAAATCGCTCTTCCCGGAGGTGGGCTACGCTTACTGCACCATCCCCACCTACCCTAGTGGCCAAATTGGCTTCGTGCTGTGCAGCAAAAATCCCAGCACCAAATTCCTGGAGCCCATGCAGCAGCTGATGCAGAAGCTGGTAGAACAGATGCAGCTGAAATACTACAACTCTTATGTACACTGGGCAGCCTTTGTCCTGCCGGAGTTCGCCCGCAAGGCCCTGAGTGACTTGTGCTGAGCCCAGGTGCGGCTGCCCACGCCGCCCGCCTGGGACCTCTGTCCAGGGAGCCTCCAGTATGTCTGGATCCTGCCAGCCCCGGACAAGACTCCTGCTGGCTCGCTCACCATCCCAGTGTTACAGGCCCCAGAATGCTGCCCGGCCTGCTCTGTTAGGTGGGCTGTCTTGCTGTGTGGCGTTCAGCTTCCAAGCCTATACCAGGTACGTACAGCACCATCTCCGCCTTCCGTCGCCCCCCTCCCCACCACTCACCAAACACGTGTATCTATAACAACAACAAAAAAAAGGACAAAGTACTCTGCAAATATTAGGAACCCAACACAAGATATTTGTATGCTGTTAATTTTTGAGTATGCAAGAGCCTATTTGGGCGGTGGGGTGGGGATGCAGCCTCTCCTCTAAACCACTGGTAGGTGAGAATATCAGAGTACAGTTGATGTCTTGGAGGAGGAGAGTATTTTGATGAGATACAAATTGGCTATTCACTAAGCTGTTAAAGCATAAATGAGTGCTAAAGTGTGGGTCATAGGGTAGTACATCTGAACCCAGAAGTTCAGAAATACTCTTCTCTCACTTTAAGTAAGTCTCTTGCCTGCTATAAAAAGAAAGGCAGGGGTCAAGGAATGGAAAGGAGAAACAGAAGAAAACCACAAAAAATGAAACAGGCAAGAGTTGTTCTGAATGCTTTACATTCACTCAAAGTTAGTAGAGTGAAATTAAGGCCCCATTTGCTAGATTCCAAATACCTGAAGCCTATTTGAGTAGGCGCTGTGTTATCTAGCACCCATTAAAGCCACGTGATGGAGGTGGATGTAATCCTGCTTGATTAAGAGAAAAGATCTTGAAAAGGACTTTCCAGCCATGAGGCCCATGATAGATCTTCAGTCGGCCTTAGGCTCCAGAAAGCTAAATGTAGAATGTGGTGGTAACATACTTGGCCATGAACAGCTGTGTTATATCAACACCCTGTATTAAATTCTGGCTCACTTTTTTTCTCCCAAACGTGTATAACAATGCCAGATGCATAAGTAATGTAACATATATGCCTGGATTCTGAGTGTCTGGTTGGCTTTACTCATGGCAAATGTTTTTTAAAAGGGAGGTGGAAGGTGCTGTGGCTTGGAAATATTTGCTACCTAAGAACAGGTTCTCTGACCCAAGCTAGGATTGAAAGTGCGTCTCCCAACACTGACTAGGTAATCTGCTCAATCTGACCTGGAAATTCTTTCATGGTCCAACTGTAAGTTTTCTGGGATACAATTTGCTGTCTGCCTCGTTGGATCTTGCCTTTCTTTTTATGGACACTATGGAAAGATCTATATTTCTTGCCTGAGATGTAGCTATAACCTTATATAGTCTTAGAAATTGATGTAACAGTAGAGAATATGAGCTCTAACCATTTTCCCCACTAAGTCCTGGCAATATTCCTTGGAATGTGGGAGAGGAAAACTCCTTGATTAATTCATCAAGTGAGTATTCAGAATATCATCATGATATGGGTTTACAACTCCAAAATGCATTTTAGAATGTTTTTTGGTAATTACAGGTATAAGAAAACACTTTTAAAAGTTATAATGTTAGAAATATTAGAAAGCCAGAAACCAAAATCCTCTCAAAATTCAGTTAGTCAACTTTGTCAATAAAGGCAATTCTGTTTCATAATAACAGTATTAAAAAGAATGAAAATAGAAATTATATATAAATGACATGGATGCTTATGGGGTTATGTTTAGACTTTCTTCCTTATGTTTTTAGGACAGGTAAACAGTTTCATAAGTTTTCTATTTTGTAAAAATAGCTGAAACTAAATTGTAAGCTTCAAAATTGCCCTGATTTTGCTTGACTACAAGGACATAGTAAGAGTTTGTATGTAGAAGCCATAAACCAAGTGGTTAAATACATGATTAGGAAGACAAAGTTGTCTCATTTGTGTTCCTATTGATCAACAATATTTATTAATTCTCCACTGTGTGCTGAACTTTACTGGACATTGCTTTTGAAAAAAATCTTCAGTCAGAAAATGGCCAGAAATATTTAAATTCAGCTATGGATGTTAGATCATTGTGGGTTTAAAGATAAAAAACACAGTACTATCTATAAGTTCACTAAATGAAGTTTGTCCTACCTTTGGTTAGACAATCAGTGGAGAAGAAAATAAGTGAGAACTTAGATTTGGGACCGTTCCTGTGACCTGATTAATCTCTTACACAGCACTGATTTAAATAATTTGCTCACACTAATTTTAGGTCTCTAAATTGCTCATACCTTGTGTGTAGAAACTGATTATGATTGTCATATCCATGAAGCAATACAGAACTAAGAAACTTCAGCTCAAATCTCAAAATTAGTAGGCATAAATTAATTTGAATTCTGCTTACCTCAAAGCAGCTCCACTGTTCAAATATATGTGAATTTATAATATTGTATGATTAACAAAAGGAGCCACGGTGACCATTTCAGGGACTGAAATAACTGCAAAGAGAAGAAATGAATCCATCCTGTTTTATTACAGAAGTTTTGGGGTACCACTGGAGGCAGAGATTATTGAACTGACCATTTTAGAACATAAAGAAGATTTTTGAGCCCAAACCACCGAGTCAGTAGTGGTTCAGTGGTTCATCCACTCATACTGTCACCTTGGGAGTTCAGATTTCAACATATGAATCTCGGGGGACACAGACATTCAGACCATAGCAGTTGCCCTTGCAGGTCCTAAGAGTTGGTTGCTTCTGAAAGCAGGAAAACAGATGCATTATGATGCTGAACAGGGCCAAAATTTGTGCCTTAGTTTACTGTTTACACAATGTACTGATGAATCTGGACCTTTAGTTAATGTGAGGAAGTCCCACTCCCAACTGGGTGGAGTAATTCCTATCTAGTGATGAAACAGGCCCCCTGAACATTCCTTTTTTCATTTTTTCAAGGAAGGTCTTTATACCGTAAAGCCAGCTTGGAAAAAAGACTTTCTCAGTCAGTTTCACCACAGAAATGATTGCAATGCTAGTGCAGAAATAGACAAGGTGGAGTAAAGAATTAGGGCATTTAAATAGCCAATCTGGGCAAAAAACAAGGTTATGCGCAGGGGTGGAGATGAGGTGGTAATTTTTTTTCACAGCGAAAAGGAATTATTCAGATTAGATGCTGTACTGTCCAACTGTTACTTTGTATTGCATTAAATGTATTGAATCTTAGTCCTTTAAATCTGGGTCTGTCAGCAGAGGTGACAAAAGTTTGTGGTGGCGGTGACCTGATCATTATGGACCAAATACTGGTGTCCCCCTCCCCCACACCAATTCCTATATTGAAGCCCTGAACTCCAATGTGGTAGTATTTGGAGATAGGGCTTTGGGGAGGTAATTAGGATTAGATGTGGTCATGAGGGTAGGACCCTTGTGATGGGATTGGTGCCCTTATAAGAGATATGAGAGAGCTTGCCTCTCTTTTCCTGTGCACACACAAAGAAGAGGTCATGTGACCTCACAGCGAGCTAGCGGCCATCTGCAAGCCAAGACAGGAGGCCTCGGAATGAAACCTCCCTCGCTAGTACATTGCTCTAGCACTTTGCAGCTTCCAGAACTGTGAGAAATAAATTTCTGTTGTTTAAGCCACTGAGCCTAGGGTATTTTGTTATAGCAGCCTGAGCTTACTAAGACTATGGTAATTCTAAGTACCTATTGTTTTTGAATGATGGTATAAAGGCTCTTACTGCTTTTGGTGAGTTCCTTCTCTTGTAATGATCCTGCCTTGTTGTTAGAGAAAAACTGTCGCTGGATGGGTTCCAAACAATTAAAAGTACCTTATCATCAATTTCGCTTCAGAAGAAACAGCTTTATAGTTTAGTGCCAGTGCGTTTGGGATATTTGCATTCCAATGGGAAGTACTTCCTCCAAGCCTGTATTTTCCTTCTAATCAAAGCGGCAACTAAGTAGTTCATGAATGGCCAGGCCAAAATCAAAAACTTATAGAAGGGATCATAAAGGTAAGATTGTTCAGTCCTTTCATGTTACTTCTCCAAGGAAGAAAGGATGAATGAAAGAATAACTACAGCTTTATTACCAAATGACATTTTTTAAAATGGTGATACAAGTGGATCTTTAAAAAATACAGGAGGTAGGGGACTGGGAGAAAAAAAATAAAGGAAACATAGAAAGACAAAAAGTGTATAGAGACTACTAGATAGCTTTAGGTTTTATATTTATCTTCTTAAAGAGAAATTTTATTCAACTTTGGACCCATCTATGATTAGAGTTCAGAAAACATGTCTGGCCTCATCTTATCTTTGAAATGAAAGTAACTGTCTTCACTCTTGAACCAGCTAAGGGTACAATGATGCATTAGCAAATATGATCATTGGTGGAGCTGTTTTGTGGGTTTTTTTTTTTTTTTGATATGGTCTTATTTCTTTAAACTAGTAAGGGGGTATATTTTGCAAAACTCACAGGAACTATGAGGTTGTTTTCCTCCTTTACTAAACAGCAGCCACCTGCCACATACATATGCCTTGGGAATTCTTTTGATATGAGTTATGGGAAATAGAAAGCAGAATCTTACACAGTAGAGGACATAACTTTGCAGTAAATCTACAGTTGTCTTAGAGCTGTTCATTATGCTTTCTGAGTCTCTCTTTAATTCAAGGAAGTCTTTAGCATCTAGTTTCTGAAAACAATCTCAAATTACCATCAAAATGTAATTGGGCCTTTGGAATATGCTACCCTATGTTTTCCCTGTCAAGGAAATGACACTCTGTGAACCCTGTTGAATTTCCCAGTTATCTTAATAGAATGTGTTGAGTAAGCATTACGAATAATAATAATAATAACTATTATTATTATTATTATTATCCCCACCATTGTCATCATCATTAATTGTGTTAAAAGGAAACCTTGAGAGTCATAAGTGACCTGCTGGCAAGGATTACCCACTCTGGGGTGTGCCATAGATCGGTTTTGCTCTCAGCAGTAGGTAGCATTATAATCAATAGAAATTGCCCATATGGGGTTTAAAAGACACTGTGATAATTAAGTTCACCAGAAAGACATGTAAAGTTTTAGAGTTTATTCTAAACCACTACTCTGTGAACTTTCTGCAGATTTCATTGACTGCAGTGTCTAAATCAGAAGATGTAGCAGTTTTTTTCACATGCTCAGCAAAAACTGTTAACTGGCTTTTGTGTGTATGTGGTATAAATAAACATTAACTGAGTGTTTCTCGTATTCCACTGAGTAAATATTAAACTGCACTTTTCTATTTTTGCTAATAGTCATCATCATCAAAAAGTTTGTTTGTCTTTTTAAAAACTTTCCCATTTGTCCCTGGTTCAATTAAACCATCTCTGCCCTCTAGGGAATTATAGCTTAAAATAGTATCGGTACTTCACCACTTTTACCTGTCAACAAACTTTTTCGATTGAAGTTCCCCAAAGACCTTGACTTAACCTTTACATAAATAAATGTGGGCAATGGATATTGGGGTTTGCAAAGTACAAAAACCTAATATTTTTAAAATCCCATAAAGACCTTATTTGTTGCTATCATTTGAGACCAAGGCAACACCTCAATTTAGCATATTTAGTGACTTTTTCACACAGGTTAGAAAGACTTGTTTGAGCATCAGAGGGATAACTCAGAATAAGTATCTAGATCAGTGTTTCTCAGATGTTGATGATATTAATCTTTGTACTGAATTCTCTGGGTGATTCTGGTGCACACAGTCCACTTACTGACAGGCTCTAACTTCTACTTTCTTGGTCTGACAGCAAGCGAGTGCCTTTCCTTATTAGAATTCAGAAATTTTGAGAACCAAATGGGTTTCATGTACAACCTTCAGATCTCTAAATACATTATTTCTCACAGTTCTAAGGAAGCTTTTGATTCTGATGGATTTCAATCTTCTTATTAAATGTCATTTACTTTGTAACATACCAGTGTAACCCGTTCTTCCACAAAATCTCTCTGAGGGAGTGTTTGTGTCTCTTCTCTCTCCGAATGACCTTGACATCACTTTGTTCAAGTGGCTTATACCATTCCTGACTTCTTACAGTTAACTGGGCTTCATATTTTCTGATCAGCCACAATTTCAGTGTATTTGCTTTAAAGAGGACTTTGTGAGTTATATACAAAAAGGAACTTTTCTACCACGTGGAGGATATTCTATGTAAATAAGGCAGTATTTGTAGCATGACAAAGATACCTCAAGGAGTGGGGTATTGGATTGTGTATTTAGTTGCCAGTTACAGATTTTAGGAGTCTATTATGTTAAACTATTATATACCTAGAGTTGAAGTAAAATATGTCAGAAAAATGTTTAAAAGAAATCTCAATTTAGTCATTGTGTGAAAAAAGGAATAGATCGCAGCCCACTTGCATAAAGTAATTGCATCATTAAGGGGAGTTTTATTTTTAAAACCAAAAGACAGACTTTGGAAAGCTGCTGTTATTTACTGTGCCTTAAACAGTTCTTCTATGAAGGTTTTTCTGGTGTATTAAAGATCTGCTCCAATCAAAAGTACTTTGTATGGTTGCTGGCTGATGGGATAATTATACCAAGTTATCAAGAGATGATTCTTGCCTCCCAGGCTGCAGTTCCTTTCTTTAGCTACCATGGAATTGACATGCTTCATTGTTTATTATTCATCACATGCTTGGACGTCTTGATGATGGCAATTTTTTTTGGCATTGTTTCATGTTCTTGTGTTTCTTACTTGCCAGAGCGTCATCTAAGTAGAACTTCATCAGTTTATGATTGTTCTAACTAGTCTTCAGCGGCTGAGTCACTTCTCCAGTTTTTGTTGTTGTTACTTTTGTTTGTTTGTTTTTGTCTATGGCTGGAGAGGTCTTTCTAAAACATACAACTCACCAAACACGAAAACCATCGATCAAACCTGCTGGTTTTTCTCAGAAGAGTCGATGTTTTCGTTTATTCATTAAGAAGCTTTGCATTGTGTTTCTCTCCCTCTTCCTCCATCTCTCCCTCGTCCTTATGTTTATAAGAAAAGCTCACCAGCTTTGTGCTTTAATAGGCAGGGCTGAAGGCAGAGTTCTGCCTCTGGGAAATGTTTATTCTGGAAAAACACAGGAGACATTTGTTTGGACTGACTCATCTAGAATATGTCATAAGCCATCTTGGGCAAAAAAGAGATGTGTTACATATTGATACCCGTCCAGATGAAATTTTACGTTTAAAAACCAAGTAAGTGTGGCCACTGCAGCCTCTTAATTGACCGATAAATGTTTATCAGTCCAGTAATATTTTGTTAGTCATTTTTCCTTCCAGGGATATGAATAAAGTTCTTAAACACAATTGTTTTTTGTTATTAGCCGAACAAATGGTTACTCTTGACAAGGAGCCATTTTCAAGCCTTCTGTAGTAACTTGAAAGAACAATGCTAAGGAAAAATCAAATTGTGCATTCACTCCTAGCAGAGCCGAGCATGTCTCTGTACTGGGGCACGTGGGGGTTATGGAGGGAAGAGAAGGCGAGCGAGTAGTAGCCTGACCCCGCTTTGTCTGTTTGGTCCTTTCTTTGCTCTTAAATGTCTGTGTATATCTGCCAGAAATGATCACCCAAGCGATTTGAATTCCCTGTTCCTGCCTCTGGCCAGCAGCCCAGGGCTACCACCATACCCGCTCCTCCCCAACAGGCCACTGTTCCACTTGAAACAGAGAAAGGGAAAGACTAGTTGGACTGCTTTTGTGCTATTTTACTTAACTTCTCAGACTAAATCTAGTGGAGGTCTTCTTATTCTTGTTTAGCTTTAACTCACTGTATAAACAGAGTATACCTGCTATATATTCAGCAAAGTGCTAGGTGTAAAGGGGTAGTCATGGCGGGAGGGGAGGTAGTGTTGATAAGAGAAAGGGCAAAGTATAAGGAATTTTAAAGAAACAGAAGCCTTCCCTTCCTTAAAGTCTACCTGGGGGAAAATTAATACCCTAGTCAAATAAGTTAAAGCAATTGAAATGCATCAGGCAAAAAAAAAAAAAATAATAATAATATAATATAATGTACACAGTACATATAAGTGCTAACAGGATAGGAGAACCCACAACTGGTTAATTCAGTTCACCATTTGAGTAGACATGTACTGGAACCTGTATCAAAAACGTGATGGAAAATAAGAGGTAACAACCTGGAGGCAGACACTGCTGTAGATAACTTTATTATGAGGTACACTGTGCTGAGTGTTTTAAGATCTACAAAGTACTACGGGGGAAACTGTGAAGGGAAAAATTTTGAGTGAGGGGTAAGGATTCTGCAGTCAATTCTAATGAGGGGGGTGGTCTCACACCAACAAGCAATTCTCTGACACAGGACAGGTGCCCTACAATTCAGTTCAGTTCTAACACTGTCTCCCCAGAGATAGCGTCAGATTCCCCAGGGTAAGGGTTTAGTCCTACAAGACTGTACTCTCCCCCACCAACTCCCAAGCCTCCACCAGACGCCAATCACAATTCCAGGTTACCACCTGTGCTTTTGATGGTCGACTCTGGGTTGCCAACAACCCCCTCCTCAGCTTTGATTAATTTGCTAGAGCAGCTCACAGAGCTCAGAGAAACATTTTGCTTACTAGATTATTACCAGTTTCTTATCAAAGGCTATAACTCCGGAACAGCCAGATGGAAGAGCTGCATAGGGCTAGGCATGGGGAAAGGGTGTGGAGTTTCCAGGCTCTCTCTGAGAGGTGCCACACTCCCTCCCAGCACCTCCACAGCTTCACCAACCCAGAAGGTCTCTGAACCCTCCTCCCTTTGGGTGTTTATGGAGGGAGGCTTCATGACTTGGTCATGATTGACTCATTGGCGATTGACTCAACCTCCAACCCCTCTCTCCTCCCAGGAATTCAGGGGATGGGACTAAATTCTAAACCTCTATTCATGATTGGTTACCCTGGCAACCAGCCCCCATCTCCAGGTGCTTTCCAAAAGTCACCTCATTAATAACTCAGTTGCAGTGGAAAGGGGGCTGGTTATTAAAGAGAAGACACCCATTTCATCTTTATGGCTCTGAAGGGATTTCAGGAACTCAGGACAAGAGGCCAAACAGTATGACAAAAGATGTTCCCATTGCCTTTATCACTCAGGAAATTCCATGGATTTGGGAGCTGTGAGCCAGGAACCTTGGACAAAGACCAAATATACATGAGAAAGATATTTTGATCATCTGAATGATTAAATATGTATTTCTTATAAATCACAATATTGCAGGGCGGGGGTTAGGAAAGTTTTGTATAAAAGGTATGATTTGAGCTGGGCTGTGAAGGATGTATCTGATATTTTATAGGTAGAACTGGTGGGGGTGGAGGTGGCATTGGAGGGGAGTGCAGGGTATGGGGGAAGTGTAGGGTGTACTCCGATTCCCCTGTTGTATTTCAATCGTAACAGCGTAAGGTAGGCTGCAGGAGGGGGTCAGACAGAAAAACAAGCTGGATGGGAAGGTCCTCGAGAGCAAAACTGAACAGCTGGAGCTTAATTTTGTAGGCAATGGTAATACTGAGGATTTTTGAAGAAAGAAGTAAGGTGAAGAAATCTATCCTTTAAGAAGTGGTTTAGCATACGGTTAAAAGCTGGTGTTCTGAAGTCAGACAGAACTGGATGCAATCAATGAACATCTATTGAACTCCTACATACCAGAGACCATTCTAGTAATTGGGGCCATCGTAGTGACAAATATTGGCAAGACCTCTGCTCCCATGGGACTTCCTTTTTAGCTCTGGACAGGAGAGGCAAATGACAATAACACAAAAAAGGACATTTTCCAGATAATTTTAGATAATGATAAGTGTGATGAAGAAAATAAAATAAGGCAATATGATAATGACTGGTCGGGGGCAGGGAAACTACGTTAGATTTGGTTGGTCAGAGAAGGCCTCACTGATGAGGTGAAATTTGAGTTGAGACTCGAATTAAATGCTGGGATGAGCTATGTAAATATTTGAGGCAGAGTCTTCTAATCAAAGCGAATAGCAGATGTAAAAGTCCTTATGGGAATGAGCTTGATGTGTTCCAGAAACAGACAAAAGGCCTGAGTGGCGGGACTGAAGTAAATAAAGGGGACACCAGCATGAGAGGAGGTTCTAGAAGGAGGCAGGGGTCTGATTACATTCATCTTGGCAGACCAGGGTAAGAATTTTGTCTTTTATTCCGATTATAATGGGAAGGCATGAGAGGAGGTTTTAAGCAGGGTTTGATATGACATGATTTATATTTTCAAAAAAAGGTTTTAGGGGGTGTAGATAGAATTGGACGACTCAGGATATGTTTTAAAGGGAGAGCAGGCAAAACTTGTTCAAGGTCTACTGTTTTCTACTTATTTGACCTTGAACAAATTATTTCACCTCACCTCACCTCAGCCTCAATGTCGTCATCTGTAAAAAGGGGATAAAAATGGTACTGACTTGATATAGTTGTTGTGAGGATGAAGTGAAAACTCCACAGTACATAGCTGGCCCATCATGTGTACTCATTCAAAGATAGCAGTTATTATTATTAATACTCTGATGGGGATAATAACGCTGAGTGGGACCTGTGAGTAATTAGAAGCATGGTGATCTGTTAGGAGGGGGCTGTGATTGTCCATAAGAGTTAAAGTGAGAGGCTGGAGTAGGGCAGTGGAAAGGAAAAGTAGGAAAGTATCATGTTAATAAATCTAATTAATATGTACCGAATATTTAATTTAAGTAGGAATATCTAATGACTTATATTCAGATGACTAATCAAGTTTTACATTAGTACGTGCAGAGTCAAAACTCACTTCCATGGTGAGACTGAAAATAAAATTGCTAATGGTTTACTTCCTCTCCTTTAATTCCTGGTCAACTAATTACTTTTCTATATTATCATTTCCTATCACATAAAACCATGAGTTGTTTAAATATGCTGTTGAGATGTAGTCAAAATACATCAATGGAGACTTCTAATGAAATGACTGAGCATGCGTTGCACTCTCAGCTCTGTACTGTTAACTAAAGTCTTCCTTTGCTATGTTTTAACTGAAGGCTATTCTCTTGCCTTCATGAATAAAAGTAAAAGCAGACCTCCCATTTGTTGTTTTATGGTTTGGATGAACCTGGTTACCCTACCAATGGGAATGAATTGCTGACTGTATTGGTAATTTTCTTCCAACATTATATGAGTTATTAGATAAATCATCATTCTTGGAGTATGCAAGGGCAGTTTTTAATTACTCCTTTCTGTTTTCTGGTGTTGATCACTCATGATAGACCTAGAGTGGTCAACTTCAAAGGACTGATCTAATGTTTATGAAGTTTAAATGTACAGTTACCTAGGCGACAAGACATTAGGCAGAAAGGTTAAGGCTTATGAATATTAAAACCTTAAGGAGTTCTTTGACAGGTGTGAATTTTTATAAGTTATTTCCTTACAGATGAGTGAAAAACAGCCAGAATTTAAAATACACAGATCATCAGGAAAAGACAGCTAGGACTCAGAAAAATCCTGGCTAGCTCACTGCTGCAATTGTCATTTTTATTTGATTTTATTTTTCGAGTTTCAGGTTTTGGGAAAAACAATTAAAAAGTGTAATGAGAGGGAAAAAAAAGACCCAGTGGATTTGCTGTCTAGGTATTTTGTACAACATCCAAGAGACATTAATTGCTAAGGTAATAAGATGGACATATCAGTTCGGATTTGATTGCTATTAGAAAATGAAATGTTTTAATAAAAATCACGTAACTGTCATCAAATGAAACATGGCCTCTGAGCAAGATTTTAAACAAATAGTGACATATGCCCCTTCAATGTGTTTCTATCTATCACCTAAACGTGTATATTCACAATCGGAATCAAGCACTAATATATTCTCAGAAGTCACATTGTAACTTACAACCCCTCCTTATGTCACCACTTCTTGCTTAAATGAACTGAGGTATTATAGCCTTTTAATGTCCCAGCTACTGGTATTTAGGTTTTCTCTCTGTGGTTTTCCGCTTCACAATTTGGGGACAGAGGCTGTTAGGCTTTGCTGTATCCAGTACACCTTTCAAATGGAAAACTCACAGGAAGCAAATGGTGAATATCCTAACTTTGTATGCTGAGACCACTTTCTACAGGAAGGTAGGGCATTGAACATGAAAGACAATTTGGGGCTCCTTTTGTTCTTCTTTTATGTTTGCTTCTATCCATTTCATCCCAATTTGTGGAGCTCAAGGCTGCCTCAAGGGCACCGAATATTCAGTCAAGATGAATTGCCAATTCTTCACCTTCTGGGAAAGTTGTCAGGTAAGTAAACTGTCAACAGCAATGATTTTTCTTATCTTTAAGTAGATAATTAGCTGTGAACACCCCTTTCTTAACATTTTCCAAAGTATATTCCTCTCACATTCAAATCTGCCCTCAGATCTATCCAATTAAGGTGAACTGAGAAAAGAATTCCCATATCCTATTTTGAGAATGACTGTAAATGTCTTTAAATAGAACCATGTTGTAACATATGTGCTGTTTTAGCTTGCAAGATTTTGCAAAATGTATTTTAAAAATGTCACTGGTCAGGCATTTATGCTAGAAACTTCTTACATTATTCATTCTCACAAGCACCCTTTTGAGAGGAGAATTATTAATCTTACTTTACAGATGGGGAAACAAACTCAGAATGATAGAGTTCTTTGTCGAAATCACGGATCTCCTATGTGGTAAACCGTGGATTTGAATCCAGGTCTGCCTAATTTTAGCATCTTTCTCGCCACATAGGATAGACAGCTGATCTTCCAGCTGCTTACAATTGTATGATACAATTAGCTTGTTGATTTCTCTCTCTCCCCCAATCCCAGTATGTTAGTGTTGCTCTAAGAACAGGGACCTTGTCTTTGTTTACTGCTGTGACCTCAGGGCCCAGAAAAGTTCCTGATATATTCTGGCCACTCATTAAATATTATTGCATGAGAGTAATCATGAAAGGGGTTTTGTTAATTTCAAATTAGACAGTTGTACAGGAAGTCCTAAAAGTGCCAAATGGGTGCTGTAGGGGTTGATCAGTGGGAGAGATTACCATAGGTTGGAGGCTACTACAAGAGTGTAAACTACAGACGTCCAAAAAGGAGTGCATACACCTTTGGGGTGTGTTCAAAATCATACATTGGGAGGGGGAAACAACATGTTAGAACTTCTAATCACTTTTTTTGTTTTAGCTCATCCTTTTTCAATATTGGTTTTCATATTTTACAATGTATGTATTATTACAGTTATATGTGGTATAATACATAATACAGTAATATATAATAACATACAATAATGTGGACAGTAATCTAATATACACAGTAAAACAATCATATACATACATAAGTATATGTGTGTGTGGGTGGGTGGGTGCCTAGACATTTTTTCCTGCTAGTTGTGCTTGGAGGCCTGTGGTCCAGAGGGAGAAATAAACATAAGCAGATATCTATAATTCAGTGTTCTACCTGCTAATAGATGTCTATGCCAAATACTTCAGGAAGAAAGATAAGGGAATGGCTAATACTTCCTGATTTTGTTGAGGAGGTGGTGGTGGTGGTGGTGGTACTGATGTATATGTGTGTGGGAGAAGGAGGTCAGCAAGTTTCACAGAGAAGGTAAGGGAGAGGAGTTGCAGGGTATGTGATCAGCTCATGCACAATTCTCTGGTTGGTTGATGGTGAGGTCACAGGGCTGTTAACATTATCAAGCCTTAGGTGCCAGAAGGCTTAGGGTCTCCATGCTTATGATCATCAAGTGGTTAATTTCTTCCATTTGGTGAGGGTTTTTAGCATCTGAAAAACTCAGGAAATATGCATCAGATACTATTATCTGGGTTCTTGCAGCAGAGGATATGGGGGATGGGTCTGTCCCAGGAAGACCCCATAGGGTCCTGCTTGGCTACAAGGAATAGCATTATTATTACTGGATTACATGTACTAATATATAAATACATATATTGAAGATGAGTGCTCTTGTATTAATAAGCTAGGTAGGATACAAGGTAAAAAAAACTGGACATCACTTAGTGCACTAGACTACAGGTAATAACATTCTGAACCAGGGTGGTGACTATGGAATATGAAGAAGGGGGTATCTTCAAGTGATATCCCAGCAGAAGGATTAAAAGGCCAGTGGAGAAGAAAGAGTTAAAGATGACTTCTAGATTTCAAACCTGGGTGAAGTTATGATAACATTGACATATAAGGTCATCATGAGGAGAGGAGGGCAATTTTTTGAGATAAGGTAATTTTGAATATATAACAAATTAAGAGAAGGGACATCCACATGTAAATGACCAATAGGGAACTGGAGATAAGAGATGGGAACTCTGGAAGAAATCAGGGTTGGAGTTGAAAATTGAGAACCATTCTCATTATTGGTTCATCAGACATTTATGGGCATCTGTTTTGTGCCTGGCAGCAAGCTATACACTGGGACTGGAGTGGGAAAAAGAGATATGACACCACCCTCAAGATGCTTATCTTATAGTTAACAGGGAGAGACAGACAATAAACAAGGAAACTGCATACAATTATAAATCATGATAAGTGTGTAAGGGAGCAAAATTTACCACCCCAAAATGTCTCTTTGACATGTGGATTATTTCGAGTTGAAAACAATCAAGGCCCCAAAACAGATGAATTCTCAAAAGAGGGTATCAACACAGAAAGTGAGGGCTGAGTCGTAGGGAATGCTGATTGACCACACAACCTAAAACTGGAGAGTTATGTTTTATTTGGTGGACTTAAGCCTGGGATGCAGCCTCTCAGATCACTCTCAAGGACTACTCTGAAGAGGTAGGGGAAGAGCCAGGATATAGAGGACTTTTTGCAACAAAGACCAGGTAGTCAGAACATCAAAATATATTTATGAAAGAAAATCAGACGTCTCAAGTTAAGGAATTTAGTGCTTTTCTATGTGTGGGAAGATGCAAGAGTCTGGGCTAATTGAACTCACTCCTTTGATATGCACCTGAACTATCTAGGGGCAGTATCCTGTACTTTCCCATCCTGAGTCTCCTCAGGGGGCACCACTGGGGGTGGCAGCAGTGGCTGAGGGCTTGGCAGCAGTCAGCCTGCTCGTCTCCATCTTGCGTTATCCTCCGGCTCACCAGGCAGCGGTAGTGGCTGATGATTGATGCCTGCAGCATCTTTTGTTTACTGATATGGCAGGCAGTGTTTTTCATTCACATCACCAGTAGGATATGATGGGAGAAAGAGGAGCCAGCCAAGAGAAACAGGAGTGCTCAGAGAAGTAGGAAAGGTGTCAGGGAAGTCCATGGAAAAGAATGTTTCACCCAAGAGAGTCTGGCCAACACTGTTAAAAGCTGAAAAGATTGTAGGGAGAAATGAAGTTGGAGAAAAAGGACTACATATTTGGGAGTAGGAAGCCACTTTGAAAATGTACCTTCCATTGAGAAAAATGAGTCTATAGGGAGTGAACAGAAACCACACTTCTGAAAATTTATTAGTCACTGGAAGGATAAAGTAGAATGATGGGTTTAAAAAATGGGCAGAAGACCTGAGTGGACTTTTTTTCAAAGAAGACATACAGATGGCTAACAGGCACTTGAAAAGATGCTCAACACTGCTAATTATTAGAGAAATGCAAATCAAAACAACCAGGAGATATCACCTCACACCTGTCTGAATGGCTATCATCAAAAAGTCTACAAATAACAAACGTTGGAGAGAACGTGGAGAAAAGGGAACTCTTGTACACTGTTGGTGGGAATGTAAATTGATGCAGTCACTATGGAAAACAGTATGAAGGTTCCTGAAAAACTAAAACTAGAACTACCGTAGCATCCAGCAATTCCACTCCAGAAAAAGTGAAAACACTAATTTGAGAAGATACATGCTTCCCAATGTTCATAGCAACTCTATTTACGATAGCCAAGATATGCAGTGGCCATCAACAGATAAATGGATAAAGAGGATGTGTATACTTACACACACACAATGGAATATACTCAGCCATAAAAAAGAATGAAATTCTGCCATTTGCAGCAATGTGGATGGACCTAGAGAATATTATGCCTAGTGAAATAAGTCAGATAGCGAAAGACAAATATCACATGATATCACTTTAATGTGGGATCTAAAAAAATGATACAAATGAATGTATATAGCAAAACAGAAACAGACTCAACAGATACAGAAAACAAACTAGAGGTTACCAGTAGGGAGAGGGGAGAGGGGGAGGGACACGTTAAGGGTATGAGGTTAAGAGACATAAACTACTATGTATTAAATAGACAACCAACTAGGATCGATTGTACAGCACAGGGAGTTATAGCCATTATTTTATTATTAAAATAACATTATTATTTAAATAACTTTAAATGGAGTGTAATCTCTAAAAACACTGAATCACTGTGCTGTACCTGTAAAACTAATACAATATTGCAAATCAGCTCTACTTCAACAACAACAAAAAATCCTAAGAAAGTAGAATGGTGGGTGGAAGAAGTAGCAAGTTCAAGCAAAGTTCTTTTCAGACTAGTGGAGATCTGTGGAAGGTTGGATTTCGGTGTGAGCTAAGAGAAGTGGAGGGGTGGTGGGAGAGGTGAAAGGAGGCAACTGAAAATGTTTGAAAAAGGCTTGAAATATTAGGGGATAATTTAGAGGCCAAGAACCTGGAGCATATTTGAAAGAAATGTGGCCAAGATCACAAGTGCTAGTGATTTTAAAGGAAGAAGACTCTCTTTCCTCTGAGACTGGGGAGAAGGGTGGGAGCAGAGATACAGTGACAGAGCAACTGTGAAGTGAAGTGAAGTTGCAGAAATTTAGGGGGTTCATGGCAGTTGACATTGATTTTTCAGTCCGTCAAAATTAACAACACACACTAATGTAATATATAGTCTCAATAAAATAAAGCTTCTTTAAGGGAAGGAAGCTTGCACTATGTTGTTTGCTTTGTTCTGTTTTTGATAGTCCCCACAGTATCTAATGGCATCTTGTACATGGTCAGTGCTCATTTAACAGAGGCTGGTTATTCATATGATATCACTTACATGTGGAATCTAAAAAAAGTTATGCAAATGAACTTATCCACAAACCAGAAATAGACTCACAGACACAAAAACAAATTATGGTTACCAATGGAGAATGGGGTGGAGAAGAGGGATAAATTAGGAGTTTGGGATTAACAGATACACACAACTGTATATCAAATAGGTAAACAACAAGGACCTATAGTACAGCACAGGGAACTACATTCAATATCTTGTAATAACCTATAATGGAAAAGCATCTGAAAAAGAATACATATACATACATATATATGTATAACTGAACCACTCTGCTGTACACTTGAAACTAACACAACATTGTAAATCAGCAATACTTCAATTAAAAAAAAAATCCCCAAAACAGAAGCTCCTTGTCTGATATCTCTATTTTCAAGGAATTTACAACTGAGAACAACCAAATTACATATGCAGTATATGGTAATTTCCGAAAGAGAAATGCTGCTAATAAATGTTGCAGGATTTAAAAAGAAGTGTACCTGTAGATTGAGCTGATGTGGGAATGCTTCATAGAGGAGCTGAGTCATTATCTGGACCTTAACAATTGCCTAGGATTTGCAATTTGTATTTTGCAGTCAACTAGAAGTGGACATTTTCTATATCAAGGCTTGGATAGTGACCTTACGGTGAGTTGGAAAAAATCTGACCACTTTAGGAAATATGGTAGAAAATCAGCAGGAGGTTATTCAAGAAGTTGCTGAGATTCAGAAAAAGAAGGATCCAAGTGAGAAAACTGGAGCCTTGTGTCAGGCGACTGGGGGTTTAGGAGTCTTTTATTTTGGACAACATCTTCCCAAATTAAATGTGAAACTGGGCATTTCAGTCTAATTTGGAATGAAAGCCAGGAAATACCACTCTGTAGTCATTTCCAGATTCATCTTTCTAAAGTCAAGATACAATTATGTTACTCCCCTGCTCAGAAATACTCAATGGTTCCCTAGTGCCTACAGAATTAATCTATAGACTCAGTGGCCTAGCACTGAAAGGAATTCACAATGTTTCCAAACATTTCCAGGCTTGTTTCCAAATATACCATACACATGCCACACACTCTTGCCAATTCCACTAGGAACTGTTTCCTGAACATGGTATGTGCTTCTTTCTTTCTAAAAAATTTTTAAAAACATTTTTTTAAATGGAGGTCCTGGGAATTGAACTCAGGACCTTATGCATGCTAAGCATGCACTCTACCACTGAGCTATACCCTCCCCTCTCTATGTGTTTTCTAAGCTTTATTCCTCTGCTCATGACATTAACTCCATCTCTACTCTGATCTGTATCAAAAGCTTACCCCCTTTTTAAAGACCTATTTCCAATGCCAGCACCTCCTCCCTAAAGTCTTTCCTGCCCCTTCCCACAAGGGGGATTTTTCTCTCTTTTCTATTAATTTCCATAACATTTGGAAACTCATATAAATTTTTTTTTAGAAGACTATTTTTTAGAGCGGTTTTAGGTTCACAACAAAATTGAGAGGGAGATACAGACATTTCCCATATCATCCTGCCCTCCCACATGCACAATTTCTCCCATTATTAGCATCATTCACCAGAATGGTACATTTGTTACCAGTGGTGACCCTGCATTGACACATCATAATCACCCAGAATCCACAGTTTACCTTAGGGTTCACTCTTGGTATTGTACATGTTATGGGTTTGGATAAATGTATAATGATGTGTATCCCTCATTGTAATACCATGCAGAATATCCTCAATGCCTCAAAAATGCTCTGTGCTCTGCCTATTTATTCTTTGCCCCTCCCCACGCACCCTTGGCAACCACGGATCTTTTTTTTTTTAATTGAGTTATAGTCAGTTTACAGTGTTGTGTCAATTTCTGGTGTACAGCACAATTTTTCAGTCATACATGAATATACATATATTCATTTTCATATTCTTTTTCACCGTGAGCTACTACAAGATTTGAATATATTTCCCTGTGCTATACAGTATAAACTTGTTTATCTATTCTATATATATACCTGTCAGTATCTGCCAATTTCAAATTCCCAGTCTGTCCCTTCCCACCCCCCTCCCCACTGGCAATGACCAGTTTGTATTCTATTTCTGTGAATCTGTTTTTGTTTTATATTTAAGTTCATTTGTCTTCTTTTTTTTTTTTTTTTTTTGATTTCACGTATGAGTGATCTCATATGGTATTTTTCTCTCTTTCTGGCTTACTTCACTTAGAATGACATTCTCCAGGGACATCCATGTTGCTGCAAATGGCATTATGTTGTCATTTTTATGGCTGAATAGTATTCCATTGTATAAATATACCACATCTTCTTTATCCAGTCATCTGTTGATGGACATTTAGGCTGTTTCCATGTCTTGGCTATTGTAAACAGTGCTGCTATGAACATTGGGGTACAGGTGTCTTTTTGAGTTAGGGTTCCTTCTGGATATATGCCCAGGAGTGGGATTGCTGGGTCATATGGTAAGTCTGTTTTTATAATGTACCTCATATTGTGGGTATTTGTAAGGTTTCCTAACCCCCAATCTCATCTTCTAACCCCTACTGAATTTCAAATTACTTGGTGACAGGATCTGGATACTGATCATTATTTTAATCACCTTCAGAACGTAGCATAAACAGTTCTTGACATGGACTGATGCAGAATTAGAATGAGGTGAGGGGTTGATGTAGCTGAAGGGGCATCAATGAAAGTTGCTGCTAATAAGAGATATCTCAGCCTTCGTCTTGGCGGTCTCTATGAAATATGGAATCACCAAATCCTTAAGGTTAATTTTTTACACGTGCTGGTACTTTTCATTATCACTATTTATATCCATCCAGTGTCGCAATTTCCTATTGTAGCACTAATAGATATTATGATCATTTTTGAGTTAGAAGTATATCGAACAATGTGCTGAGTATATCTGCCACAGATGTGGAGGTAGCAAAATAGACTGTAAAGAGGAAACGCTTTGCATTTCAGTAGAACTAACTTTGGCTGCTTGCTGTCCTGCTTAATAGCTATGTGTAATTCTGTTGCCTGCCCAACATTTATTCCCTCTTCTTTTGGTAATTTCCTTTTAGAGAATTAATTCTTTCATGTTATTCACCCAGGGGGCTTGAGGTGGGGCTACTCCCCCCATCCTCCCCTGCAGTTCCAAGGATCTGGCCAATCACTATATTCCATATCTCTGGCTAATGCCAGGCTGATGAGACTCAGCTGGGAAAAATGAAATCCCCTGTTGGTTGAGAGAATGGGATGTAAGAGTGAAACTGATGGCTGTCACCTCTCTTCAGCCAGGATCAAGCCTGTCTAAGAACATAGACAATGCAGAGAACAGAGCTGAGTGACCGAGATCCGATAAAGAGACATGAGATCATTCAGCCTCTGGATCTAGCCATAGGTGAAGGCAGTTCACCCCCTTACTTCCTCATCCTCGACTCCCTCAGACCTGAAATTATATGAGCCAGTGAACAACTTATTCATTCCTTAAGTCAACCTGAGTGGGGTTCATCTGGCTTATAATCAAATAACAGTACACAGAAATACCACATGACCTTGGGCAAGTCATTTGCAGTGTCTCTGAGGCTCAGAGCATCTATAAAAGGGGAAGAATCCTCTGTTACCTATCACACAGGGACTATTAGGAGGCTCACATATGTGTTAAATGTAAGTGAGAGCATTTTGATGACTATAGATGCTTGTAAAAAAGAGGACAGGTATCAGTGTCTTTCATCCAAGAAAAAAAGACATATTGTTTACTATGATTATGTTTTCTTTAAAAAACAAAGAAACATTATTCAGTCGACCAATATAGATACTGGAAAAGCAAAAGCCCGTACCCAGACTCTTATAGTTAAATATCTCACCATAGGATTCCTCTTTGATGACTAAAATCACAGAATTTCTCCTTTTTAGCAAAGAACATGAAAACCTACTTATTATTCTGCTTAGAATATGCAAGAGCTAGCATTTAACTTTAAGGCTGGTTCTTAAAAGCCTGCATAAAAGTTTTGAAATAAAAATTTGTTGCTGTCTCATATCCTCCACATACTCAACTTTTCATTCTGAGTATAGGTTGTAAATATGTTGTTAGAGCAAAGCATTTAAGACATGGCAAAATTCAACCTTGGAACGTTGCATTAGTCATTCAAAGGAGATACATTTGAAAATTGGTTCAAATACTGTCTCTGCCACCTTTTCCCTCCCATTCCTTTCCTTATATATATCATATTATCTTTGATGAACCAGACACTTAAGTAATAATCTGTGTGATCTGAAAAAGCTAATGCAATTGCCAAAGAAGCTTAATTTCTATCCTGGCACCTTCAGGATCTACAATCAGCTGCATTATTTAAATACGTTTCAATTATAGGGAGAAGTTTGCCTGTGAGGATGGGCATGTAAGTGTGGGATGGGTGGAGAACCTGGTAGTATGAACCATCATCCTGCTTTGGGTCTTAGAAATATATCCTGAAGTTGCTGAACCCAAGGATTGCATGTTTAATTTCCACTTGTTTTGTAGTAAAGGACAGACATGAGGATAGGATATAAATGGTGCTTGCAAAATTCTATTTAAGGCCAAGAGATAAGCTAGCACAGCAGAATAATATTTAGAAAGTAAGCATGGGGGGGTTAAACAATGGTCTTCTTTATGTCAGAAAGATGGTCTTGCTCTTAATTTTTCCATCCGTTTTCACTGGCTAGAAATGCTAAGAGATGCAGTATCTTCAGGGGGGAAATTGGTCTGTGTGCCGAAGTATTCTATGCAAATGAATCCTGTAACGGGAAAACTATCACTCATGCATCTATGAAGATAATTTCTTATGTTCAGTATAGATCCTGATGTACCATTCTTCTAAAAAAAATTTCCTTGACAGCTTGTGGAGTATACCCCAGCAACTTAAAAAAAAAAATCCTTAACGTGCCTTCTTATAACAAATGTGAGAAAATATATTAACTCATCATTCACCGGGATTTATGCTTTTACTGTACATAATTTGATAAAATCCAGGAACATTTTGTTTCCAAATGACTCCACCAATGGGTAAGAAAGGTTCTGACACAATCCTCAGTACCAGAAAAATATGAGATACCTAAAAATAATAGTATCCGTCTGTGGGCCCCTGTTCAGACAAGGGGCTGAAACAAATCTTACCACTTGGAGCCACAGAGGTGCGTAGCTTTTTAGGGTAGTTTCAGTAAACAGATAAAGCTCCTAATGAATGCTGCATGCATGTCCGACTGCTTTAAATCCAGCAACCTTAGACCTCCACTTTACAAAAGAGGTCTTTCTGATGATGATGAAGCTGAGAATGAGAAAGCTTAAATGATTTTTACCTACCACCCCAGAACCAAGAGGTGGTAGACACAGGATTTAAAATTCGCTCTGAAAAAAATGTAACAAGTTTGTTTGATATCTCAGCGTTCTTAACCACTGCCTGGTTTTAGCTCTCAAGCAAAAAGTGACCTCATATTTCTACAAGATACCAACCTGTACTCTTAGAATTAGTCACGCAAGTCCCCCACCCTCCCCCGCCGCGTCTTTATTGCCAATTCCCATGCTCAAACCGATTTCTCTACCTCCAGCCACGATCCGCACGAATGATTTTTCAGGGCGACCAGCAAAGTACAAGGAATGTCCTCGTTTTAAAAATATGAAAACTAAGTCTGAGAGAAAAAAGCCAAGACTTGTTCAAGGTTACAGAGTCAATCGGAAGCAGTAGAAACACCATCACAAATCAGTCCAGTGCTGTTTCCATAGAGAAAACAAAACTCACAGCACAGCCAGCAGTTTCTTGTTCATGATGGGCTAGCAAAACATATATATATACATATATTTAATATTTATTTATGTATTTACTTATCTATGTATTCTGAGGTCAGCTGAATAAATGAGGGCATTGTAACCGCGATATTAATTTCAAAGGTATCAAACTATCATGTCCTGAACAGAACGCTGGCGTTTCCGCCTCCAAACTACTCCCCATCTCGGGAAGTAGTTAGCACTCTTTTGGCATAGAGACCAGAAGGAAAAGACTGGGTTTAGCAGAACCTGGCAGCTGGGAGCAGGGTCCATGCAGAGTTGGCACCGGGATTCTGGAGGGGACGCCGACAAGCAGCTTCTGGTGTCTCTTGAGCACAATAAGGCTTGATCGGAGAGTTCCGAAACAAAAAGCTGGAGACTGGAGCCCATGCCACGCTCAGCCTGGGAGAAGGGCCATTTTGGGGATGGTTTGAACAGAGCAAACCGGAAGGAATATTGCCTTCTCTGCTCCCTGCAGCCTCGCCGTGTTCCTCTAGCGCCCCCTAGCCTCAGCGCCTAAAGGGGCGCACACGGCAAAGGAGCCCGCCGGACATGCGGTTTGCATACTTGGGGTTTGCATTGTCCTAGCCCTGTCGGCATCACAAGGCGGCATCACAAAGTAGAACGTAGAAGGTGAGTGTGAGAGACAATAAGTTAATACCTGTATCTTAATAACTGGCACCGAGGATCATAGTGAAAGGACAGGGTTCTTCCCCCACCTCCACCCCTTCCTCCCGCCCAGCGCGCGCTGTTAACGTGTTTGTAACAATCCCTGGGAATTATGGCAGAAGGAACAATTACTTTTATGGAAGGTGGGTAGTATCTTTTAAGTTCCTTTTCCTGATCTTCATGCCTTCTGGTCTAGTGGATTCCTGGCTTCTGCTTCCATCACACTATTGAGACGGCTCTAATATCGTTCCATAACGCTTGCTAAATCCAGTGGCTTTTTTTCCATGCTTATTCTAATTTTCTTTGATACGCAATATTGTCGACAGTTTCCTTCTTAAAACTCTCCCTAACGCACGTATTTCTTTATTTCTTTGCTCCTAGTGCTGCATTTTTCTCGGCTTTCCCCACTTCTCTGCATCCCTCCACCTCCCAGGCTTGGTGCTCTTTGGAGTTCTGGCTGAGATTCCTTTTTGATTTCACTTTTTTTTTTTTTTGGTGTGGGGGGGTGATATCACCCAGTGCTATGCTTTTAGCTGCAAGCTATATATCAATGACTTTAAATCTATATTGGTAAGCCAGACTTCTGATAAAAGATATTTTCACATATTAAGATATAGGGAAGTCATTCTGGCTTATACATGAGTTAACCTGAATTTTCCACTAACTAAAGGAGTTTGTTCCTGGCCAATCAAACATACGGTGTACATCTGCTTTAATTATTTAAAAAAAGGGCATGTTGAACAGAAGTAACAAATGTCCATGTTTAAAATAAAGATTAAATGCCCCTTTTCCTGGGATGGCAGTGCTGCTACTCCTTTGAGGACAAGACTCCCTTCCCAGATGCCAAGGCCATACTATGTGTGCTGTACGTTCATGTGCTGATCTGTTTTTTGGAAACCCTGGAGAAATGTATCCCCGATTTGTTTAATATTCTTTGTTCTGACAAGATACAAACAGTGCTGGAAACCATGCTTCTCCAGAGCTGCTTCTCCGAATCATCTGGGAAGCTGGCTTCCAGGCTAATCCTCAGTTTGGCTCAGATAAAACTTTTCTATTTTTATTATTGATAGTTTATTGATTATTTTCATTGACATTACTTTTGTGAAAGCTGATTGCATTGGTCTCTCTCCTGAACGGCTCTGCTTGAATGACCCATTGACATCTCAAACCTAAAATGTCCACAACAAAACTCATTATGTTCCCTCCATGAAACCTCTTCTTCCTTCTGCTTTCTCTTTCTTTGGCTAATAATATCATTGCCTATTAAATCACCCAATCTAGAAAACGTGCAGTCATTTTTGACAAATTTCTCCCTCCCTCAGCTCCTGAATCCAGTCAGCCATCCAGTCTTATTGATTAGCCTGTCGCTTAAATATCACTTGGTTCTGTTTCAGCCTTTTTATTCCTGCAGGCACTGCTGAGTCCAGGTTCTCACCCTCTCTTGCCTTCACTTTTAGAGTAACCTCCTAAGTGGAATTCTTGCTTCCAGTTTCTCTCCTCTCAGGCAATCTCCGTATCATCACCCAGAGTAGCTTTCTGAAAACCACATCTAGGGGAATGGTATAGTGCATTGCTTAGCTGCACAAGGTCCTGGGTTCAATCCCCAGTACCTCCATTAAAAAAATAACCTAATTATCCACCCCAAATAAATACATAAATTTTAAAAAATAAACTAAAAAAGAACAGAATTAAAAAAACAAAACAAAACCTGAATCTGGTCATCCTGCTCCTTTAGTTTTAAAAATGTCTCAAGCAACCACAAAAAGAACTTCAATGTTTTCTCATTTCCTAGAGAGTAAATGATAGACCCCTTTCTCTTTCTGTGTCTGAGTAAACTAGTAATTCTATGAGCTTAAGCAAAACAAACATAATTGTGTGGAGTCTTCTTTGACTCATTCAGAAAAACTTTTCTTTCCATTATTTCTTCTACACTTTGCATTTACTTGTATTAGCATTCATGTCTTTGCAGTGTGCTTACTTTTTTTCATGTCTGCCTCCCACACCAGACCTATGGGCTCTCCAAAGGGCTAAGACCTTGTTTTAATCATCTTTGTATTTACAATCCCTGGCATAGTGCCAGGAGCATTCTAGAAACTTAAAAAGCATTTGTTAACTGAATGGATAAATGAATTTACTCATGTGTACAAGGGGAGACTTTCTGGGAACAAGTTGTCACCCCACAACACTTGTCTACTCCAGAAAGCGTATCGGAAGGCAGGTGAGGGAGGATCATTGTGAACTGGCACAGTAAATAAATCACTTACGGATTTTTCCTCTTAAAAAATATTCCTTGCAGCACACCTCAAAGCTGATCTGAGATACAGTGATGTGTCATAATCCTACAGTTGCGAATGGCTCTCAAAAACCCCAGAAGTGCTCTTCCTCTCTGTTTTCTGCAAATGTAGATCCAGTGCTGTTTGGGTTTGGAATTAAGCCTTACATGTTCCTTTTAAAGTTTTCTTTTTTTTTTTTTTTGGTCGTGCTTTAGTGTTTTGCACGTACACACACCCTGAAGCCTTTGATGATGGGCTCATTTTTACAAACCTAGTACATGTATCATTGCCCTTTCTCATAAATGCAGCCCTCCAGGCCAGCACTGAATTCTACTGCAAGGATGTTTGTATTATTCTATTTCTTGTGAAACTTGTTCTACGTGTAAACAGCACTTTTGCACTTCTAGGATTGTCATCGCAGGTCCCTGCATCATTTCATAGAAATAATGAAAATAACACATTGGTTTTTTTTTTTTTAAGAGAATTTAGGGGAAAGGTTTATAAAGTTTTATTTGTACTTAGAGGCTCTAATGGCGCTTCTGCCTCTAAATTCTGTGATTTCATGATGAAACTCTTGCTCTGGGGTAGAGGGAATGGATCGTTTCTTCTTCTGAAAGGGGAAAGTGAGTCAACTAAGCACGGCGTAGAGCTCTTTAATTACTTTCAGCTACCCCTGTAGACAGTGAGACTGTGGCCATACAACTCCCTAATCACACCTCTTTCATCTAAAGTGAATTAGCTAGTGTGAATTTCAACATTTTGCATTCTCAGTAAAGTGTATTCATGAAGCAGATTTGGAACCTCGAATACTTTTATTTGTGGGAATTTCTCTCCTTTCTCAGAGAGAAGCCTATTTTATGTGTTTATGCGAGTAAGAGAGGATTTGACACAGGCAAACTGTCTTTGGATTTTTCTGATATTATTCAGAAGGCTCTTAGAAAACTTGCCTTGTTTCTTAGGGAAAAAAGAAAGGAACTCAGGGATCTGTATTGAAATAAACAACCTGTAGAGAGAAAAGTCCGAGGGCTTTTCTGAAGGGGAGAGGCAGCACCCGTAGTTAAAGCCATTGTTTTTCTTTCCTGGGAGAAAGCTGGGGAAGATGTCTCTGAGTTTAATTAAGCCTTTGTATAATAAATCACAGTGCCCAAAACATGGAGCTCTTAGGTTAGGTGCAATTTCCTTTCTAGTATTAGGAGCCATATGCAAACAGGTGAGATTCAGCAGAGCTTTGCTGTGACACATCTGAAAAACACGGGACATAACAAATAGTAGTCCACCTAAGTACCATCTAAGGAAACTTATGCTGGAGCTCCCACGCAAATTCAGCCCTTGAGGAAACTACAGGTCGCACCTGCCATGTGATTATCAGAACTCTACCCAAGGAAGCTTAGAATCTTCCCTTCAGCAGTCTGATAAGGGCATGGCATTTGTGTTACATGATTTTATTTGGTAGTGGGTGGAAGCTTAATAGACTCCTTGTACTGAGAAAATGAAGGCAAGTAAGTCGAATTTCGCTATCTGAAAGAATGTACGATCTTTCCTAGCTTGTTTTGGAAATGGTGCAGGCTCTATGTGACGGGTACCAGCAGTTACTGCAGCCAGGAAAGCTCCCCAGGATGGAGCCAGTACCTTGGCATCAGTGAGGCGCGTGCATGTCTATCAAGGTGGGTATTCATCTTTCCGAGCTTTTGGAAGCCGGGGAGCGCTTTTCAGTTTTACACATTTTGTCAGTGTTCTGCCTTGGACACTGCTCTGACCTTCTGAGCCCCTTCTGCGTGACTGTGTATGTTAGTGATGGTGCTGACATTCTCATATTGAGGACAGAGGAAAAGCATTCTTACCAACCTGTGCGTCTTTAGACCTTCTCAGACTGACATAGGAAATGACTAGATTTCTGGGTACAGAAGAAGTAATACAATTGGAATGACCTTTTTTTTTTTTCTAGTTGTGTCCTGTAAAGCGGATATTGCTTATTGAACACATTAACATTAGATACTGCCCACGGGAAGAAAAGTGGGGGGAAAGTTGGAATTAGGAACCTTCCAGCTCTGCAGTGCCTTACTAGTTAGCATCAAGAGGATGCGAGATAAAAGAGCTGTCTTAGTATGTAATGGTTCGTGGGTTGCCTGTCAGTGAATCAGACTCTCTTTCCTTAGAAGTATTTCTTCGGTGTGTCATGGTTCACAGGACAGGAAGAAGTAGGGATTAGTTCATTATCTATATATATATTTTTTTCCTTATTTTGATTTTCTTATTTTTCCTTTTCTCTCTTCTTCTGCTACCTCCCAGCTGTGTTCACATGGGAATGACTGACTCATAAATTTAAACGACTAGAGCTGGGTGGATAAGCAAGTGGATTCTCTGGCATGTGGCCTCCACTCCAAGCAATAATATTTTCAGTGCTTATCCATAGATTTTTGCAACATATCTGAACTTCTCTGGCCTGCCCAAATCTATCAGACTAGAAATCCCCAAAGACCCAGCTATTCTGTAAGATTTATGCTTCTCATTTTTAGTCAAGGAGGGACTGCATCTATCTTCTGGTAGATAAGTATTTTCAATTCCACTGTTGTCTGAAACAAGGTGGTGTATTTTTTAAAGAAACACTGTATTGTCAAGGAAGGGGTGCTGACCTGGGAGGCAGTGCTAACTCAGCTATTAACTACTAATGTGACTTTGGTAACAGAACAGTCACTTACTCTTGGTGAGTCTCAGTTTCCTCATGTGAAGAGAAATCTCTACATCAGTCTGTGATTTTTAGACTGACATTCAATAGATAATTTACAGTGTCAGCAATTTGTCTTTCCTCTACACAGATTGCATCTGAACTGTGAAATTAGGTGCACATCATATAGAACAGAGTATGTACTGGACAACAGCAATTAGGTATTCAAGCAGGAAATAGGGGTGTGCGTGCGTGTGTGCGCATGCAGATGTACATGCAAGAGTCTGTTATAATGCCTTTAAAAATGATGTTTTTTCATATTATATGAAGAATACATGTTCTGTTTTGGTTACTTCTTACTGCTTTACGAACTGCCAAAACTTAGTGTCTTAAACAGCAGCATTTTATTATTTAGCACCTTTTGTGGATAATTTGGCCTCCAGTGGATGGTTCTTGTGTTCCATGTACTGGGGCTGCAGTCATCTTGGGCTTGATGAGGTTGGAGAATCCAAGATGGCTTTACTTCCATGCCTTGGTGGGCGTGGCTGGAAGGTTGGGCTCACCTAGGAAACTGGGAAGGCTGAGCCCCTTCCTCTGCGTAAAATCTGGGGCCTCTCCCCCGTAAGATCTCTCTGCTTAGTTTCTCCATGAGTTTCTTACATGGTAGCTCAGGGCCAAAAACCCAAGAATGGAAGCTTCTAGGCCTTTTAAAATCTTAGGCTTTGTATCTCACAGACTGTCTCTGCTGCCTCATATATATATATATTTTCTTATTTTAATAGAGGTACTGGGGATTGAACCCAGGATCTTGTGCATGCTAAGCATGTACTCTACCACTGAGCTATCCCCTCTCCTGTGCTGTGTCATTCTTTGGTTAAAGAGAGTCACTCAGCCAGCCAAGATTCATAGGCATAGTTCTCTGGGGATCGTCTTTGGAGATAAGCCATTTTATGCTTTTCATTTTTATTTTTTAAAAGATTTGGAAAATAGAGAAATTGTAAATAAGATAATAAGGTAAAATTATCCAACAATATTTTAAGATTTACTATGGAAAAAAATAATTACACAATAATATGCACCTTATAATGCCATTTTGGGTTAAAAATGTATGGATGTGCCCACAAGGAAAAAAATCTGCAAGGAAAAACAAGAGATTTAAAATAGTTATTTTTGTTTTGTGGAGCTATGGACGATCATTAGGTTCTGATTTTTATTTATCTCTCTTCTTCTAACATTTCAATAATGCATGTATATTACTTGTATAAAACATTGAATCAATTTAAGTCCCACCACACAGTGATAACTGCTATTAATAATCAGTGGATTTCTTCCTACTCATCAAACAGTCTTTGAAAACATGATTTTACTTGTTATGTCATATTTTATTATATAGCGATATTATGATTTATTTCATCATTTCCCTACTGCTGTTGCATTTATGTTGTTTATTTATTTTTGTGTGTATTGTTATTTTAAACAATATGATGAACATTTTGGTACATATTTAACTATATCCCTTATGATTTTCTTACAATAAAGTCATAGAAGTGAAGTTTTGGGGTGAAGGGGTGTGAATTTTTAAGTCTTTCAATACATGTTGCCAAACTACTTCCCAGAAAGTTATAAACATGTGTTCTACTTTTTAATTGTGTCTGGTGGAAGCCCTAATCTGAGTCAAGACCAATAGTCGTAGGTTAATTGAAAATATTAAGGTAGGGGATAAAAAAATATATATGCATATATGTGTATTTATATACACGTTTGTGTATATGTGCACACACATGCATACGTATATACTCTTACACACACAAATAGTGTAGCATTTTTTATTTTAACTTAAAACTTACAAATACATGTGTATTCATTTGCCAGCCTTAAGCCGTATGGTCAAGGATTTTAATTTGAGTGTGGTCCCACGATTTCGCTTTTGTTTAGTGGTATGTTAATAAATGTTTCACGGCAAGTCTCTGGAAAAAAATAGCCCTGATTGTTGTGCTTGATGATTTCTGTGGTGTAAATACTCCCAGCATACCTGCTTTCAAGCGACTAACATGGCATTGAATGTGGAATTGGAAAGAAACGTGTGGGAGCACACTGTTACACTATATTTCCTCTGTAGAGCTGGAGTGAGTGTACATAACTTCAAGAGTATAGATAACTGTAAAATGTAAAATATTTAGGAAGTCAAGTAGTTAATAAGTTTGTTTTAAAATATAATTTATTTGGTGCAAGGGAGTATAGCTCAATGGTAGATCATATGCTTAGCATGCATGAGGTCCTCGGTTTGATCCCCAGTACCTCCATTAAAAACACATAAATAAAAATAAACCTAATTGCTCCCCCCCAAAAAAAGTTAACAAAAAATATAATTTATTTAATTCTAAATTTGTCTCAATTATTCATGATGGCAGTGTTTAACAATAGGCTTATCAGATTCCTGAAAACTTGATAATTGGCTCTTGGGAGCCCGTACCAGCTGGCTCCAGCATACTACTGGTTTTGCCTTTCTCTGAAACCACAACAGAATGCATCCTTCATGATTTCCAGTTTTGGTTTCTTTGAAGTAGAAGAGAAATTTGAAAACATTTATTGTGCAATTTGCATGTGGAGTCCTTCTGGATGTTTATGACTCCTGCTCTCAACTGATCCTTTATGGTTGTTTCCCCAACATCTCATTTGACATCTTTTAATTTTATTTTAATTTTTTTTTTTAGTAATTTGTTTTTATTGAATTACAATTTAATTTTCATGGAAATAAATCTCTTTTTTCCTCTTTGCACCTGTGCTTTACTGTCACCATTTTATGTAATATACAAAGTAACCATTTTGTACAAAGTAGATCTGGCATTGGCAAGCTGGTGAATAATTTTTTTTAACCTGTTTCGAAGGTTTTATTCAACTTTTTAATTAATGATAGAATCAGTCAGATGTTACAATGGGTTAAAAGGAGAATTCAAAGTATCACACATATATAGACTATCAGGAGTGTTGAAATGATTTATAAGGGGTGTGGTGGGGGTGTGGCTCAGTGGTAAAGTGCATGCTGGGTTCAATCCCCAGTCCCTCCATTAAAAAACAAACACACAAATAATAAATGATTTATAAACAGTTGCAAAACTGGTCAATATTTATAGGGCAATAATCAATTGCATTCCACTAGACACAATTCATTTGTATTTCCCTGGACAAGATTATTTGCATTATTATAAGTTGTCTACAGCTTGCACAGTTGGAAAATACACGAAGACAGTGACAAGCAGAGAGAATCTGAAATAAATCATATTTTTCAGGATATCTACATATCATAAGTCATGTCTTACAGTATACCTCTGTATTAAGACTACTGTACTGATTCTTCTTTCAGTGTTCCACTTCAATGTGTCAAGAAGTTGAGGAGTGTGGTCCTTTTTTGTTGTTGTTGTTGTTTTGTTTTTTTTTAAACCATTTTTTAATTTATGTATTTATTTTACAATATCATATTTTTTAAACTGAAGTATAGTTGGTATACAGTATTATTTGTTACAGGTATACAATATAGTGATTCACAATTTTTAAAGGTTATACTCCATTTATAGTTACTATAAAATATTGGCTATATCCCCCATGTTATACAATGCATCCTTGTAGCTTATTTTATACCTGATAATTTGTACCTCTTCATCCTCCACCTCCATCTTGCCCCTCCCCCTTCCCTCTCCCCGCTGGTAACCACTAGTTCCTTCTCTACATCTGTGAGTCTGTTTCTTTTCTGTTATATCCACTAGTTGTATTTTTTTTTAGATTCCACATGTAAGTGATATCTTATAGTATTTGTCTTTCTGTCTGACTTACTTCACTTAGTTTAATGCCCTCCAAGTCCATCCATGCTGTACAAAGCTGGTGAATAATTAATCCTATTGACTCTTGCTGAATGTATAACTCAACTGATGGGAGCAGAATTGCCCAGGTGTCCACAGCCATAGACGTCTCCTCCTACTGTATTTTATACTGTTTCTTTCATCCAAAGGACGGTTCTTTATGCCTGGTAATGAGATGGATAATGCAGATTTCTACCCTATCCTTCTAGGGTTTGTTTTACTGATTCGCCCATGCTATTTCCCCTATGATCAAGAGAAAGGATTTCTGAGAGGGCTGAGCAGGGTCATAGGGAAGGTATGTCGCAGCAGCCAACTGGCCCAGGAAATGACGCTGTGCTCTGGGGGTCGTTACCACTGGATTCTAGCCAACTGAGCAAATGAAACCTCTTGACATTATATTTTTCTTGACATTTGTTTCTTCTCCTCCTTTATATTCCATTGAAACAGTTAGTAAGTCAAACATTGTGAGAGGCAGGATGGTCCTTACAGAGCAACCCCAATTCCCTCGTTTTACAGACTTTGTCTCACATTCTGTTCCAGGTCCGTGCTTCTCTAGTTATATGGATGTGTGTATCTCAGGAACTTTGAGTTGTAACGCCAACAAAGAATTTTCTGCAGAAGATTGGCATTCTGTGTTATGTATCTGGGCCTCCCGCTCAAAAGTGTGCATGGATAACTGAGGTTGGAGGATACTAATAGTTAAGCAACTGGAGAAGAAGTCCCAGTGGTACTTCTCAGAAACCTTGTAATCCTGTTAGAAAGGTAAACAAGACTCCACTAAGTGAAAATGTTAAGAGATCTTAGTGCAACATTCAGATTTCCCCTGAGCCTCAAGGTAGTCAAATGACCAAAGCCAATCGGAAAGGTTAGTGACTGTTCCTTTGTTTTAAGTAGTTGTTGCCAGAAATGCTATTTCCTTCCTGCTTTCTGGCTGGAAGCCTCTTCTTAACCTTCTGTAAAAGAGGTATTAGAGTTCTTAGAACTTGAAGCATCCTTTTTATGTCTTTGTTTTCCACTTCAGTGATCGTTCCCTTTTTTTGGCTAATTCCAGCAGGCCAGAGAACAAATTTATGTCCAATCAACAAAAGCTTTCAAGGTCATAGACATGTCAGAGTGTTGACTTTAATGATAAATTTCAACTGTTTCATCCATCAGTGCTATTAAAATTCACCTTATTTCCAGGATCAGTATTTTAGAATTAGCTCATTAAGTTTGAACATTTTATCCTTTGACTTTTCTATACACAATTGCTAATTCCAGTCTTATCTTTATTCATGTCATTCTCCATACCAGCTAATTTCTTTCCTTATCAATCATTCTTTTTAATTTTTGACAGTCAGGACTCCTCAGTGTGAACCTGAACTGAAGGTAAAGTTTTTTTAATTGAAATACAGTTAACTTACAATGTTGTGTTAGTTTCAGGTGTATAGCATAGTGATTCAGTTATACATATAACATATGTATATATTCTTTTTCAGATTCTTTTCCATTATACGTTTTTGCAAGATATTGAATATAGTTTCCTGTGTTGTACAGTAGGTCCTTGTTTCTCTATTTTATATATAGTAGTATCTGTTAGTCCCAAACTCCTAATTTATCCCTCCCCACCCCAAAAGGTAAAGTTTTAGCATGGCTTAAAAGGTTAGTCTAACCACTCTGTAAGTCAGGATGGGACATAAAAAGTGATCAGGGGCTATGAAGTAATTGTGGGGGTAAATGGTCCCTCATATAGCCAGGGAGGCTTGCGAAGGGACTTCCTTAGGATTGAAAAACTGGGGAAGAGACAACAGTTTAGGATAGCCCAATTGTGAGTCTCGAGATAAATTACATTCTCTTATTCAATCCTTGTGGCTTGGAGGGTGTCAGAGTCATATATATATTATATATATATCAGTCAAGTCACATGGTAATCAAGAAGCAGTGCCAGGACTCAAACCTAATTCATTCGTGTCAAATTCATCTCGCTTTCCAATTTATAGTTACTGTGGCACTAGTAGATAGAAGATGCTACTTTGTGCTGCTTTGATCCGATGGTTTGACTTTGTAAAAGCGGATTTCCAAAGTTTTCTTTACAGTGACCCAGGCATTCCATTTGAGGGCTAGGCAAGTTTAGCAGCTCGGAGTCACAGTTCTGTTCCTCTGTCCCATCCTCTGAATCCATAGTGTGAAAGAAGAAAAGTAGCCCCTGATATCCAGAAACTGGTCTGATGCTCACAACTAGGTTTTACATGCACGCCGCTTCAACTTGGACTGTCTTTAACAGCCAGGCTTTATTCTGCTGTTGGAGAACATGACAGAACATGAACCTCTGTGCCAGACAAGGTCACTCCAGGACTGTAATGGAGTGAGAACAAAACGAGGTCACTGCACCCCACACAACCCCAAACTCCCCCGTCTCACTCAGCTAAAATGAATGATACCTGTTTACCAGTTACAGTTGACTCTTGAACACCATGGGTTTGAATTGCACAGGTCTACTTATACACAGATTTTTTCTCCAATAGATATGTATACAGTACTCCGTGATCCACGTTGGTTGAATGTGTGGATGCAGAACCCTGGACATGGAGGGCCAACTTGTAAAGTTATGTGCCTATTTTTGAGTTGGCGTCCCTCACCCCTGCCTTGTTCAAGGGTCAAATGTAAAGCCTTCACCTCATCCAGCCTGTCCACCCTGTAGATAAGATTCATTGAGACACCCAATCATAGAATTGCCCTGCTTTCTGAAGGCTTCCAATCTAGAGGGAATCTCTGCTTCCTAGGGCTCTCTCCAGAATTGCATCATCTAATTGCAAATCCTGTAATATGTTCTTTCTAACACCGTCTTCCTGAGCTGTTCCCTTCGACGTATGATCTCCCTCTCTGCGAGAAGGAATGTGCCCAACTTGAATTCAACTTACAAGGGTGTTCTTTGTGGTCTTTGACTGAACAGAATTGACACTAGGGTTTCATGATAGAGCCTGTTCTGTAGCCTACTTGCTACTTGGAGTATCTAGTGAGCAGTAACCCCGGTAGAGGTGGCTAGAGCTCTCTCTCACCTTATCAGTGCTGTAAGAGATGGAATCCCTTGGATGGAATCTTAGTGGACCTTCAGTCCTGATTTAAGCCTCTGGGCATCATCAGCCATAGCTCCACAACTGGCTCTCTTTAGAGAGGAGGGGCTCCCAGTGAGACGGTGGGGTTAATGCAGATAACACTGAACCTGTTGTCAGAAAACTTGGCTTCTGGTTTCGTCTCTGTTGGAAAATAGCCTGTGAGCATAGTCAAGTTGTTTCACTTCTTTAGGCCTCAGGTTTTTAGCTTTAAAAGGAGAAAGTTGGACAGGAGAAGTCTCTGGAGGTCCTTCTAGCTCTAACATTTGGTGAGTCTTTTATTGGAAATCCACTTTGGGCATGTCAGCTCCTTTCTCTACTAGGTAATACCATAGAACTCTGCTTTGTGACGGGAGTTACCCCAAATGCTCAATTTTAAAAATGTATCTGAAGTACAGAAAGGTAGAGTTTATAATTTTCTTCCCAAATATTTGCAGACAGATGGCTAGCATAATTGTTTCTGGTGTAAAAGCAGACATTGTTAAAATATAATAAGAACCAGATCAATCTGCAGGGACTCTTCTTAACTCCCATCTCCAGAGAATCAGTGCTAATAAGTCAAATTAGTCATTTTTATTTAGGAGATATAAAAAGGCATATGGTTTCCGGTTGTACCAGCTGTCATAAATTTTTGGAGAAAAGTGTTACTTATAAAGCTTGTAGGGGGACTGTTTCATAGAAGTTTCTTAACCTTTATTGCTTTACAAAATCGGTTGCTTCCTTTCTTCGTAAACTATATTTTTGGCCTAAATTCTCTTTAACAACAAAGGTTTTAGCAGGCAGGAAACCACACAGCCAGGAGAAAAATAATGGGACTGCCTTCTAGTGAAGTACCTGTTATATGTTGCTTTTTTATGGAGCTAGAATTTTCGTGTGAGTCTAAAATGTGTTGTGATCAAAGATATTTAGAGATCTGTTTTTAGGTAAAATAAGTGTAATTTCTAGAAAGCTGTGCTCCACTATTTAACCTTCAGGCACAGTGTGAATTACAATGGTAACCAGAATATATACATACTTTCTATGCATGCTTGAAAAATCCCTACTCATATGCATGGTCCTTCCATTTTTTTAGCCTCTCCTCCCTTATCCTGTTGAATTGTGTCTGGCCATGGTTGTAGAGTCAAAAGATCTTCCATCTACTGTAATTTATTCTTCTGACAGTTTCTCTATTCTTTCTTGTTTTCCCACTTCTTTTTTTTTTTTTTTCTCCTTGTTTATTCACCTTGTAGATTCAGGGTGGTTTCTCCCCCCCCCCTTTTCTTTTCAGTTTTTCATTAATTGAAAGAAACCTCATAAAAGAAAGGACAGGGTTTGAAACAGAAATCTCAAATCAGAGATTTACAAGTTTTATATGTGAGAACCTGTGGTTGGCCTCATGCCAGGAAAGAAACATCTAATAAATCACAAGAGACTAGGTTAATGAGAAAGTTTCTGGAAATAATCAGAAAAGATAGTGGAGTTCTCAAAACCTAACAGTAGCAATTGAGTCGTTACATATGAATGATGTTTATAAGGATAAATAGTATTTGGAAGGTATTAATTAGAAAATCTATTGATTTGGCTTGCCTAAATTACAAACTTAGCATTAGGGTTGTCATAGCAACTTGAATACATTTCTTCTTTGAAATGATTGCTTATGCAATGTTAGAAGGCTTTTTAACAGTTTTCACCATGCATTACATAAGGGCCTTATGGCCTCCGTTTAAAACAAAATTCCATTTCATTTCTCATCTTTTTCATTATACTAAGACTAAAGTACATTTTATCACATTTTGCATAATATATGGTTTACCAGTCTGTCAGATAATGCATTTGTTAAATAGTTGACCTTTGCCATTAGGATTACAGCAGTGGTTCCCAGATCTTCAAGGATGAAGATTTCTTGTACGTATCAAAATAGTTCTGTCCCCTCTTCACCCTTGCCTGCATGAAAATAGCTATCATTTTCTGTTTTTCTTTTATAATGTCATATAGCTTCTATTAACTCAGTATTATTTTAATGAATTTGCCTTTCATTAATAACCATGAACTTGTGCATATATTAAAAATCACAGCACATATTATTATTCAGTTAGCAGATTAGGATACACATGGATTGACAAGCTCTTTGTAAGACCTGATTAGTATCTATGGTACTCAGATTGGGAACCACTGGTTTAGAGTTTGACACCACTAAATTGTCCCCTCCTTGCTTTTGTTGATTTAATCCCTGAAGTGGTTCTCGGGACTTCCTCTCCAAATCTGACCCTGTGATTTTGGGTGGGCTGTTTCTAACATGTTGGTAGTATGGAGTAGCATCATTGACCATCCTCCTTATGTTTTTGCCTTGAAGTTTGTTATGGGAGGTGGGTTTGGGAAGGCTGGACCAGATGATCGCCAATTAATGGGAAATGGTGAGGACTGGGGACTGTGTGTTTTGAGCTGAAGCAGGACATTTTCTGCCCAGGAGATAA
Organism: Camelus ferus; assembly: GCF_009834535.1. NCBI lineage: Eukaryota > Metazoa > Chordata > Mammalia > Artiodactyla > Camelidae > Camelus > Camelus ferus. The sequence goes on along the minus strand of NC_045732.1, from coordinate 62,272,321 downwards.
TGAGTTGAAAAGAAAAGGATTGGAGAGCCAAGTAAAATCCTGTGGAGGATAAGTTGGTGTTTAAACATTGAGAAAAGCGCAGATACCAAATCCAAAAGTAGAATCAGTATCAGGATTGCTGAGCCAGATATTCAAGAGTTGAGTTTGGAAAAGACAAGGTAAAAACAGGAGCAAGTATGATACTGCTTTTTATTCATCTACTTTTTTTTTTTTTTTTTTTTGGCGGTTGGGGGCAGGTGGGTCGGGGAGGTAATTAGGCTCAACTATTTTTTTTTTTTTTAAGTGGAGGTACTGGGAATTGAGCCCAGGACCCTCCTGAATGCTAGGCATGCACTCTACCACTGAGCTATACCCTTGCCCCCCTTATTCATCTGTTTTTGAAATTGATCCAGATTTGGCTGTTTGTTTTTAATAAATGGTGAAGGGCTAATTGGGTTACTGTGCAGTGTTTTCTATTTAGTCTTCCAAAGTAGGCTTCTCAGCTTGGATTGAAAACTGGAAGGTTAGTTTGTTCTCTATAACATTGGTTTGGTTATATCATAAGAAGCAGGATAATAGGTGTTTGGAGGGGAAAATCCATCTCCTGATCCATAATTCTCAAGGTGACATTTTATATCACTTTTCAGATACAAATTAAACAATTTACCTTTTCTTAAACCCTCTCTTGTGGGTTTTGCTTCCCACAGGAAAACAACCTGTTTTCTATGTACAGGCTGTTCAGACAACTGGATTTGGTTGATGTTGGGCATCAGAGAATGCTATGTGATTTCATGATCTCTACTCTGATCCTTCTTTCCTGGTTCGGAAGCTGAGGACGGCTTGGATGAGCTCCACAGGGCTGGGGCAGGAGTTCAGAGCATTCCTCTACCACATCTGGGATTTGTTGTGCCAGTGGACAAGTACCAAACCATCTGAATGTCGAGGGGCAAACCTAGAGAAGTCAGTGTAAATGGGACGTTAGAGCAAGGGAACCTATGTGAAGTGAAGTTAAATAGATTTCTTTACTGCTTAACTTATCATAGTATCTCATATGCCAGTGTGAAGTGTGACTTTCCTAGATGGGGACAGGTGATACCCTCTTTTCTAAACTTATTTGATTGTTCACTCTGAAGATTTGTCAGCGTGTGTGGTGGGGGTAATATCTTGCTGGACATTAGTATTCCCTGGAACGTGGTTTGGAGAGGGCTGCCTTAATAGACATAAAATTGAAAATATCAGTTCTGCTAAATGAACTCATGTTGTTTTTGAAGGTGGAGAAATGGATCTGCTTTAGAATGAGCAGAGCCAAAATAATGTCATATAATTCGTTAAGGTCTGTGAGGTGATATGGCACATCAATATGACATCCTAAAAATGAGATGTTGGATTTGCATCATTTCAGGCAATTTCAGGTAATGGGGTACTAGGATGGTGGCCACAGTGGTAAGAGAGACACACTTGGGCCACCCTGGTCATCATGGCATGCTCTCCATCAGTGTAAATAGGAACCTAAATCTAATTTCAAATAAAGCCTAAGTAATAGCAGTGAATTTCCATCCAATTCCCTTCTAAAATTCAAATTACCTCCTTTCCTTGAAGTCCCACAAAACATTATTTTTAAATTCTAAAATGTTCTTTTGGTACTCAGATCTCTCGCAGCCATCGCATTTCTCTAACACAAAGAAAAATCATCTGTTTACATTAAAAGGCACTGCTTAGACGTCCTGTTTACATCACTCAAACCAATAGGTCTGGAGGTACTTTTCCCATGAGAATTGACAAATATCACGGTCTTTTCCCTTCTTTCTAGTCACCCTTCAAGGACAAAATTCCTCTTAATTAAGAGTTTTAACTTGCGAGGTGGTATGTTTCAGTTGTCAGAATTAATGTCGGTGCGCCTTAGTGTGCTGAGAATCTGTTCAGAACACAGGTCACCCTCTCATCTAGTTAATTTATCCTTGCTCGACATGGCTGTGCCTTTTTCTTTTTAAGGAAGTCATAGTTGGCTGCAGGCAAACTTACCAGTTGAGAATATCATTTCATTAAGCCTGTCTCCACATTGTTTCCTTAGTCTTTTGCTGGATGGAAGAAGAGCTATCGGGTGCAAATAGCTTAATGTTAATGAACTTCTTGATCAGTTTCTGTATCTGAGAGTCTATGGCCAGCCTCACAAGAAGGCAGAAGATCTGCTGCAAACCCAGTTTGGTTTGATGTGTGTTGATAAGAGCCTCTGCTCCCTCCGATACTTGACATTTACCAGCATTTCCTCTGTTGGGAGTTTATTCCTTTGGATCTTGAAGATTTCAGTCTCTCGAAAGATCTTTAGTAAAATGCGAATACCCCAAGGAGAAGGGTGTATGATAAAGTTTCTTATTGTCTAATCATTTCACTGATTTGAGTTTGACTTTCTTGGCAAGTAGGGTCCACAGCAGGGGTGCATCCAAGTATTATGAGACCTGGAACTTAAAAGAGGAGGGCTCTTTAAGAAAAAAGAATAAACATTTACCAGTAAAAAATTTGGTTAAGGTTCTGGGAAGGAATTCAGGCAAGTTAGGGGCCCTGAAGTGTCATTAGCTTCATGGTACATCCACCTTTAGAGTAGTGATTATCAAACTTTAGGGTACATTAGAAGCATGGGGGATGTTTTGCTTACAAATGAAGATTCTTAAGGAGTACTCTTTGCAATTCAGTTTCAATAGATCTGAATTGGAGCCCTGGAACCTTGGAGCCCAGGAGAGCCTGCAGTATATATACCACACTTTGAGAAACATTGTCCAGGAAAATAGAACACAGGGTAGGCACTTGAGGAAAAGAGTAGGACCTTGCCATCCAGGAAAAGGAGAAAGTAGGAAGAGACCAAAGGTAACTCCTAAATAAGGCAGTGGTGCACGTATCTATATCGCTCCAGAACCACGTCCATTACCATTACCAATCACCATTACCATATGTGGCTCCTTGAGGGCTTGTTCTCCAATGCACTCAATATACAAATTCTCTCCGATGTCCACAGAATGAATGTAAACCACAAAATGTCTCAGACATCTATCTCTTTTGCATATCCAGGACCAAGCAACAGGAAATGCTTTTCTCATAAAGAATCATTTTTACTGTTGAAACAAGGGCCCATATGCTATTTTATGGTATTTCCCATTCCTAGAAATTTTCAAGGCTAGGTGAGATCTCTGATATTACTCTCTGCAAGGGGAATCCTGGGCCTGTATGTAAATGGGAGATGATGAATGATTAGACAGGAAGATGGACAGGAGGGAAGTCTACCTGATTTGTGGCTCAAGATGTCCTCTCCCATTCTTGGAAAACTGGGTCAACAGGCCTGTTAGGAAACTTGCCCTAACATTTGGGGATAGCAGGAGTTTCTTAATTATGTTCCCCTGGATTATAACTATGAAAAGTTAGATGGATCCGTGAATAAGGATATGTTAAGACAGTATAATAAAATGTAAATTGTAGAATGTAGGTGGTGGGTATATGGGCAATTAAAAAAATTAGCATATACTTCATACACATTATGTTTTTTACATGCTATAGGTTTAATAGTCTCATATGACAGATGTGGAAATTTAACCTCCTAGGACCTTGCCTGTATACACACAGCTAATCACTAGTTAAACTATGATGTGAAATTTAAGTTTCTCTGACTCCCAAAGGCTACTGTAGATGAAAGTGTTTGCTCCTGCTTGGCTCTCTTATACCCCTAGGGACTGAACTTCTCCCACTCGGAAAATGATCGTGCTTAAAGAAATATTAATGTTTAGCTGGTGTCATAGAAAGAGCCACCTATGATAAGAAACGGTGCTGTTACTCAACTCTGTTTTCATATGCTACTCTTTTTACGAATCTGAGCTACCTGTTGTGTGCCAAAGAATCGTTGTATTAGCCAGGCTTCTCCAGAGAAAAGGAACCAACAGAATGTGTACATATATATAGAAAGAGATTTATTATAAGGAATTGGCTGATATGATTATAGAGGCTGGCAAGTCCAAATTTTGTACTGCGGGCCGGCAGGCTGGAGACCAGGAATGCTGATGGTGCAGATGAAGTCCAAAGACAGTTTTCTGGAGAATTCCCTCATGCTCTTGCTCAGGGAGGCCAGTCTTTTTGTTCTTTTTCAGGCCTTCAACTGATTGGATGAGGCCCACTCAAAATACAGAGGGCAGACTGCTTTACCTGGCATTCACTGATTTAAATGTTAATCTCATATAAAGCACCCTTCAAATTGACTTATAAAATTAACCACCACGATGGAAGAGAATCTGAAAAGAAAAAATATATATGTATGTATATGTATAACTGAATCGCTTTGCTGTACACCTGAAACTGACATTGTAAATCAACTACACTTCAATAAAAAATTAAAAATTAACCATCACGGCCATCTAGATCATGGTCTTCCCGTTTCCATTTGGAGGACCAGCTCTGAGTGCAGCGATGGGCCTCCCAAGGCATCCACTGGCATCAGGTGCCTGGCATATGGAAGCCTTTTATAACTGGCAGAGACTATCCGCTCCTGTCTTTGGGTATTCAGAAACCACCCAAGAAAAGTAGATCCTAAACTGATTTTTGTCCCTGAGGTCACTACCGTAAGCACTGACAGACTTCCCATCAGTCACGGTGGAGATTTCCATAATATTTTTTCCTAATTCCTGTGTCTCTCCCAACCCAAGTATGATATATCTTCCCTATCAATAGAATACCACTTCATTTTCACATTTGTTGTGTAGTTTATCACACTATAAGCTCTCATATAGGTAGGTCTAAACATGTTTCATCCACCTGTCCCTCCCTCTGCAACAGCCACTAAATTATAAGCCACTTTGAGAGCAGGGATGTGTGTCATTTATCTCTACGTCCCTCGTTGCATCTAGACATGGGCCTTACTCATAGTAGCTGCTCAAAGGATATTGGCTGGAATTACTTGAAATGCATTTGTGGGGCTCCAAAATAATGCCGAGCAGTGCCTACCTGAAGCAAATTGGAAGATACACTTATAAACTACAGCCTGACAAGCAGAGTGCTGGCCTTTTCAATCCTGTTCCTGTAGCTCCCCCTAGTGGGAAGGTAGCAAAATCTCTTGGCTACAGGATCTCTCACACCCTCCTGCCAGAAACAACAAACAGGAACCACCACCAAACTTAACATAAACCCTTTGTAGAAATTATATATATATATTACTTTGTTTTTAGATTTATAGCTGGGTCCTGAGTTTCAAAAAGGTGTATTCAGTCTGTGTTCAGAGCAGCTTGGATCATTTTGGGGAGTGGGGAGATTCAGTCAGAGAATATTGATGTAAACCATGGTATTCCTTATAGGCGTGGAGCCAGGCATAGTGCTAAGAAGAGAGCTGTTTGGGGTATACACTAAGCTATACCCTTCCCCTACCCCAACAGTAGAGCACATGCTTAGCATGCATGAGGTCCTGAGTTCAATCCCCAGTACCTCCATTAAAAACTATATCTATAAATAAATAACGCCCCCCCCCAAAAAAACCCAAACAAATGAAAATAAACGGACATCATCAGCTATTTGGCTGCTTCTTAGAAGTGAAGTGAAGTGGGGTGAGCAATGAACATCTCTGGCCATCTCCCTGAGCTCTAGCCTGCATTGCAGCTCAGCAGGGGAGCAGTGGAGTTGCGGCTGCATGCCTCTGGCCCCAGGCATCTCCTGCATCTCTGCCTTTTCCCCCTTAGACCTTCTGCTTTGGTCCTGACAGGTAGGTCAGTTTATTTCAGTCTGCCTGACTGATTTATGCTGCTAAAGAATCCCTTCAGCTTATGCTGCTGGTCATCTACACCTCAGATAAAAGATAGTGATTTTGATTTTTCTATGTCTCTATAGAAATCATAGCCTCTTTTTAATCCCAATGTTTTGAGGGGCTGTCTGAGTATTATGTATGCATGATTAATGATTCATCCTCCTAGCACTTTGAATTTGGTCTTAACCGAACTGTATCTGTTCTTTCATAGAATTTTAGAAATATTAAAAATAATGTAATAAACCTTTGCAGTGCCTGCTTTCAAGAGGTTGCTTGCAACAGCTTTTTTTTTTTTTTTTGAACCAACTGATGCACAGAACTGCACATTCCCCAAACCTAGTATATGTAGGGTAAAAATCTTCAAATGGAAAAATCTTCCTTCTTGGCTGCGAGGAAAATAATTAACTATCTGACCACTGATCCATACCAGTGAATGTAATGCCCCTTAGCTTTTCTGAGGTTATGCATAACTCCTGTCTAGCCAGCTTCATAAACTGTGGAATAGGCTTTCTGGAGACAAAAACCTGAGAGTGAATGTTATAACATGAATCAGCCCTGGCTACAAATTTGATGTAGTGTTTGCTGGAATTGACAGCAAAAGGCAACATTAATCCATATACTAGTGCAGCAGTGGTTTCATTTCATCCCTTTGCAACTGCGTGACTTGGAATATATTTGTGTTCTCATTTTATTTCAGTGCCTTTGAGCAGACAACGTGGTACCTTTTGAGACATGTCATAGGTTTGAAGCTGTACAGTTTTGACTTTCTTCATGAGAGAAGCAGTTCTATGTTAGGATTTTAGTCTAACTACCTGGAAACATTAAGCAAAATCATATGGTAGAGACAAAAACGGTCATGTATGATTGGCTCAGTTAACTAGGACTTCTGTCTTCTCACTTCTAGCTCTAAACTGCTTTGTCAGGGTCTCTTCTGTGCTCTTGGATGAGCATATGATTAAGTTTTCTACTCTTAGATTTTGTGGGATTTGATTGTGCATCGCTAAATTTACCTAGGAGTTAAGTGTGTATTCTCCTCTTCATTTAATCTAGTGATTTCACATTTGATTACCAGGAGATAATTAGAGACGGAAGTTCTGTGCTTTGTGGGGAACGTAATCAACAGTTGGAAATTTTTGTTACAGATTATTACACCCACATATTTATGGGGGAAAAATAATACCAACTAGAAGTGGTATATTTTTTTTTCAGGAAAGAAATCCATAATTGGCTAAATCTCTTCCTCCTGAAGCTTATTTGAGGACAATGAGGAGTAAGGGGTATTTAGTCTTGACCCCTTTATACATATGTCACGTGCTCCATTGCCCATATGTATACACTTTTCAGTGTTGATAACTGATCTGTCAGAAAGTACGTATAAGCATATGTGCCATTGTTAGTTTGTGTTAATGATTAAGCTATAACCACACCCTTGAGCACTTTGTCAAGTTGTGTTTGGGGGGCCTGCTAGGTTCTCTTGTGTCTGGGGAAGGCTTTCTGGCCCAACAGTTAATTAGTACTTGTCAGAGAAGACAAGCCTGTTGGCCTGGATACTTATTCAATCTTTGGACAAGTGGTGGATTAGAATCCTTGTCTAATTGACAGCTGTCTACAGTGCAAGCCTATAGATGACAGAGTAAATTTCAGACTGAAAAATGCTACCTGAAATCTAATAGCTAATATGGAATAGCAGTGTAGGGGAGGAAAAATAATTTTTCCTCTACCTTTCTAGTTTCCTGGCTGAGAACCACCCCTCCTCCATAATAAAGGACAGATTAACAAGAAAGAAACAAACAGAATTTTTAATAACAGGTACACCTCTTGTATACATGGAGATCCCTAAGAAAACTTAGTAACTCCCTGAAATGGCCAAATACCATCTTTGGCTAAAGACAAATGATGTTGGGGGTCGGGAGAGTCAGTTATGGAAGGTGACCAGGGAAAGCACAGTAAACAAGGGTAAGTTTGTTCTGCAGGCTTAAGTCATAGCCTTCTCCCTGGACAAGAGTTTCTAGAGATTTACAACCATCCTTCTCTTCCTGATACAGAGCGGGAGACACCCTGACAAATGGAGAGTTCTCTTATAAATGTAAATGTCCCTCACAGCAGGGCAACTTCTACTGTTTTCAGAGCTTCTCCTGTGTTTGCAGTTTCTTAAAATAATCAGCCTAAAATAATCCTTATGTCAAAGAGACCTATATCAGGGTGGCAACTTCTGCTCCCCTACAGTCCTGCTTTTGAAACTTCCCTAAGTTTTCCAGTTCAGAAGCCAAGTTGATAGATTGTTCCATCTTATTGAACCGGTTTCTCAGTCCATCTCAGTTAAACAGTTGTGTCTTATTTTAGAAGGCAAGTGATGCAGCTGGGCTCCCAAAGTTAGGCCTATACTGTGTAAGAAATCAGGTATTGAGTAAGAAGAATTTCTGTGGAAACAAAGGTTAATGATTGGCACAAATTATAAACCCAGTGTCTGAGGTCCTGATGTTGCTAGAGAATAGGTTCTTGTCTCTCACAGGAAAGGATGCAAGAATGAATAGTAGGAAAGTGAAAGTAGATTTAATGAGGGAGATACACACTCCATAGACAGAGTGCATGCCGGTCTTCTTTCAGAAGGCAAAGGAGGTGGCGCTGGGGCATGGGCTTGTTAGTTTTTATGGGCTGGGTAATTTTATATGCTAACAAGTGGGAGGATTATTCCAGCTTTGTTGAGGAAGGGGTGGGGGTTTCCAGGAATTGGGAACCCCCCGCCCACTCTTTGGCCTTTATGGTCAGCCTGGTAACTGTCACGCCACCTGTGGGTGTGTCATTTAGCATGCTGATGTATTACAATGAGCCTGTAATGAGGCTTAAGGTCTACTGGAAGTCAAGTCTTCTGCCATCTTGGGCTGAGTTTGTTCTAACCAGTTTATGTCCTATCTTCAATTGCTGTGTCATTCTTTTATGGTTGTGCCCTGCCTCCTTCCTCTTGTCTGAGAGCTGCCAGTTGAGATTTCTAAATTTCAGGTTTCAAGCATCTTCAGATGGAATGAGTGCAGGCAGTGGCAGTTTGACAAATTTTCCTGGTTTGCAGTTTGAGGGTAAAGTTTCTGAGTGGTTCATTCTGCAACAGGCATGAAGATCATCTGAGCATAAGCTATTATGGTGATTTCACTGAAGTTTATATCAAGTCATCTAGCTTCAGTTTGCAGGGCTTTGAAAAAGGGCAGCTTTAGTTCTCAATGATTCCAAGTCAAAAAGATTGGAGGAATTGGAAATGTTAGTTTGGGAATTTGGAATCCCATATTTGAGGAAACTAGAAGAATTCAAGATCCAGTCCAGTTTACGAGTAAATGGCAAAATCTCAAAGACAATGAACAGCACTAGAATCTAATATCCAAAAAGGTGTGCTGCTGAAACATAATTTATTCTCTCTAAACTTGCCCTTATTTCTACCAAAGATAGCCAAATTAAGGCTAGTTTGTTTACAAAATAAGTTTAGATTCAATAAACTTTGCCTGGTTATTTACATAAATGCAGCAAGAATAATGATTGATCTAGACGCTTTTAAATATCCTATACTGGAACTTTTCATAAGGAATCTCAGATTGAACTGTTAACAGCCTCTCAGGACTCAGAAGCAAAGCCAGATACTTGCCATCAGACTTTGCCCGCAACACCTATAGATTTGGGTGAATTCCCCTCTTCTCAAAGTCCCCAGATATTCTGAGATTTCTACACTGACCAGGAAATGACCTTCCTTACTCACTTGATAAGGCTGCTGGGAACTCTGTAAGGAATTACCAGACTGGCTTTCCAAGGGGCTTTATTGGCTCCATCAACTCAACCTTAGTTGCTTAAAGCTGTCTGGTCATATCTGAATCTATGCATACCTCTCTTGAACATGACATTCCAGTCAAAGCTTTTGTAATATAACCAATATTTTCAATTGTGTCTTGTTACAAGGACAACAGATTCTTATTGAACTTATGCAAGTGAATATATTGCCATGAAAAGAATACTCAAGAGTTTCTGGAAGCTGCGGGGCTCAGGTAGGGAGAAAAAGTAAATGTTTCATCTTTGTTCACAAAGATGTATCTTACCAAATTTTTGATAGCTTAAGAGAAAGTAGAAAAAGGTTTCCTAAAATCTGGAAAAGCAAAACATTAGAGAACCAGCAATAAAACAGAAAGTCACAAAAATTAATCATCCTCATCAGTTCGTTCAGTCCCATGTAATTAATTCTTGTTGATCTTGATCTTTTGTTAGCAGTCTTCTGAATCCAGTTTTTCCTTAGAGCTCTGCAGACGCTTACCCAGTTCAGTTTTATGATCTTAAGGTTATCGGAGACCTGTATTTGTCAAAAGTTCTTTCTCTGAGTCTCCTTGAAGATAAGGCATTTTTGCAAGAATACTTTTGTAAAAGCATCAGAGTGAAACAATAACTCTCTGTAAATGACAAAAAGACTTAACAATGGCCATGTTTAAAGATCTGATGAGAGTTCATTACAATACAGTTGACAAGGAAATGTGGTTATTTCTGTGACATGCAACATTATAAGATAATACCTAGGATTATGACTGATTAACATTATATCAGGACATATCAGATTTCTAGGTTTTACATACAATTTCTGGAATGCTTATATAAAAATACAACATAAAAAAAGCTTAGTATCACTTCTTATTTGACAGTGCTTCCCAGGTAGTTTATTATATCAAATAAGCCTAATTAGTATAACATGTTCCTTTTTACAAGGTGAGAGGACATATTTTTTGAGATGTTCCAGGGGCTCCCTGGAAAACTGTAAGTTCATCTGAGGTCAAAAAAGACTTAATTTAGAATTTGATTTTGGGAAGTTTGTAGAAAATACCAAAAGGCTTTGGACACTTGCCTAAATAGGATCACAGATCATTATGAAACAATACTCAATTATCCAGTTAACCTAAGTGACAATGAAAGATTTCAAAGGCAAATATAAAAGCTTACATAGCTATAAGCAAAACTTAGCTCTTTTAATAGTAAGAAAACTCAATTTTCCTAAGTAATCAAAGACCTAATAGAAATAACACGGGAAATTATTTTGATAAAACAAAATCTTTGCAGGGTGGGTATAGCTCAAGTGGTAGAACGCATGCTTAGCATGCGTGAGGTCCTGGGTTCATTCCTCAGTACCTCCTCTACAAATAAATAAATAAATAAACCTAATTACCTCCCCCCCCTCCAAAAAAAAAAAAAAATTAAAACAAGATCTTTGCTTTCTAGGCAGATATTACTTAAAAGAAAAAGAAACTTTCACAGTCCCTTACAAAAGCAGGCCAAAAGTCGAAGAAAACTTTGACCTTTTAATAGTGAAAACCAAATTCTAATTTTGTACCAGCTTACATTTGATATTAAAACTCATTCATTCTACTCTTAGCTAGTCCTGACCATGCCAAAATAATCCTTTCCAAAGATTCCTTTTCCAGAAACCCTTTACAACTTTCTTTTCTTTCAACAAAAATGCATCTCCATTCTTTATACCTCCTTTTACCAAAAACACACATCCCACGTTCCTTGCATACAGTGATGTTTCCCTTATTAATTCTAGTAGTTTCAATCACATATATGAGGATTCTTAACACTTACCAACTTTAACTTCTAGTGAAAACTAAATAGTAAACAATCATGGACTGTCTGTTACACCAGTATTCTTTAGGGTGGCAAATTTATGAATACATTTTATAATCTCTGGAAGAATGTACCCTTTTTAATAGTACTGTCTTTCAATGTGGCGCAGGAAATGTTTAGCAATATACCCAAATATCTTTAGTTTCTCTGTAATAGGAAGCCAAAAGTAGATAAACCTATGTTTGGTAATTAATGTTTCACTATTTTATTTTATTTGGAAATGATCTAGAGATTCAATAAATTCCCATCACTCACTCACATTAACTTAGCAAAACTCTTAAAGTTTCAAGTTACCAAAAAGATTTTGGATAATTATTGTGGCTTACCCCATTTACTCCTGACAATTTTGTGTAGACTACTTAAAAAAACTTCATGAGATATTGGATGAAGGCAGCCACCACCCCAAGCTATTTTTCTTGCTGACAACTTTTGTAAGAGTTGTAACATGAACTTATTTGACTGATAAACCCATACAGAATAAAAGTTGTATGTCTGCATTATATTCAACATTGATAACCCTAAAGATTTGTCTGAGTTAAACTAACAAAGTTAAAGTAGCCTTTATTTACCAAAACTTATTCTAGATCATGTGAACTTGAAAAACATTTGAATTAGTTTCTATATTTCTGAGAGTTTTAGAATAGCAAGTCTTTACAAGCACTTGCCTTCAATCCAACTAAATCAAACTCTTTATAAATAGAGATTAATTTTGACAACACCATTTGGAGGTAGAAAAATATGATACATCTACAACATACATATACAGACACACGGAAACACACAGACGCAAACAAAGACTATGGTTAGTAACATCTGTGGAGATTTTTCATGTGCTCAGTTTCTGAAAACATCTCCCTAAAGTTTGCATTTCAAAGCATGGCTCTTAGGTCCTGGAGAACATGGGGGTGGAAAATCTACATCACAAAGACACAAGCAAGTATCCAAGTTTCCTCCAAGATGGAGTTCGGGGGAGCATAGTTGCCTATTATCAGAGGTCTAGGGTAATTACTATTTAATGGTTTTATCTTTGTCTTAAGTGCAAGACAGTTCTGTTTCTAATGTTTCAACACCTACAGGCATTTTGAGATGAATAGGGGAGGTTTGGTGGTTGGTAAAGAAGGTTGGGGTTTGAATTGTGCCTAAAGCCACATTTCTGGTTTTGTAGAAATTTGCAAGACATAGACAGTTGTTTCCAATTCCCCAAATAACTGGGTTGCAGTCTGAATATCAAGGGGTTGACCCACCTATCTAACTAAATTATCTCCAATTTGCTTCTTTCCCTTTGGGTATCTAGTTTTATTTTAGCTTAGGGGTGAAGGCCAAAAAAAAAAAAAAAAAAAAAAATCCTCTCAGGCCCTGGATATCAGCTCTGGTCAGGAGTTCAGACAGACTGGTGACCTCTCATCTTATTTTCTGCCTTTTTATCTATCCACTAATCTCAGGAGGTAATCCATTTACAAAAGCTTTTGAGGATCCTCCCTGGGTTTAAGAAATTTTTAAACCATGACCTTTAATTTGGCCTTTGACCTGAAGAGAATCACCTGTCACCTCAGGCGGTCTTATTTTAAAAGGTATCTGTTTAGTTTTTAGTAGTCTCTTCAGAGTGCAAAGGCAGTTTAGACAAAGGATGACTAGAATGAGTACTCAAAGGACGGCAGAGGGGAGTAGTAGGAGTTACATCAATCTGTTAATCTTTTGTTTTCTTATATCTTTATTTTTTTTTTGTTAGCCTTTTACAACAAATCTTTCAATGAAGCTAGTTTAGCATTTTGAAGCCTCTTGGAGGCTTCTGCATATCCCATTCTGTTTGATTTGGAAGCCCTTGCTTTTCAGTGCACTTCTTAAATGATCTTATCTAATTGGAGCATTTCTCATAATGGTTTCTGTAATTCTCAGTTGTAATTCCCCTGAGGGCTGGTAGCAGTTTGGTAAAGACCCTAGCCACAAATGGAGTTTAACTCCCATGTTCTGTCCAGCTGCATCTAGCCGCAAATGGGGTGCAGCCCACATTTCTGTCTGGCTATATTTTGGAACCTCCAACCTGCCAGTTACAAGCCAAGTTGTCAGGACACAAAACAAGCTTGGTAAGATTTTGCCATTTTTTGTAGATATCTACACCTTCTGGGACCGCAGTTCTTAGAAAGTAAGCAGCTGTGTTGGAAGGTGGTGCCCTTAACTCTTTGGATTTTAAGAAGAGAGAATTTACATTGGGCGGGGAGTTTAATTTTTGTGTTTTCATCTTGTTAAAGGAGTCCCTAGGGCTAGCTATTGTATTTCTCTGTATCCACTTTTTAATTTGGTCTTTCCAGAGGTAAAACTAAGACAATTGTTTAGGATGAAAGCTTTCTAAAACATTTGTTTTTAGATATTCCAATTCAAAAGATCTATTGTCCGACTGATGAGTAAACTCTGTTAATCTCAATAGGAGCTCAAACCAGTAAGCCTTTTTATGGCTTAACCAAGAATGCAAAAGGTGTCCCACAAGAGAGTGCAAAAAATGCATCTCTCACAAGACGCAGAAAGTTCATTCCCTGAGTTAGCCTAAGGGAGCAAAGGCTTCATTTTCACAGGCATTAAGAATGGTGTATCGCAGATGGTATCTCTGGCTTCCCACCAGAATGTGGGATGCATCCAGTGGCAGAGCCGTTAACCTGTGACAAGGAACAGGTACTACTGGAATGGGACTTTTCCAGCACTAGTGAGACAGTAAAGGTTGAGATGACAAGGGCCCCTTAGGTACCTGGGACCCCTTATGACAAAGTCTTCTGAAAGCCTGCACGGTTGGACAAAGGGGATGCTGCTTCTTGGATCCGCAGCCTATTTGCATGCCCGCCATTGGTGGAGACCAGAGAGGATATTCTCACTGGTCATAAAGCCAAGCTCTCAGGACGTAGAAGAAGACAATGGAGACAAAAGAAAACAATGACCATCTCTGAGAAAATAAGGATCATAGCAAACAAGAGTACACATAAATTTTTGCCAAATCAATACCCAGGAAACGAATTCCACAAATATTTTCTTCTGATAATACATATTTAGGAAAAGAAAAGGATTCTTAACACTCTCACTTCCTTTAGACCCTGCAGGCAGAGATTTAGGAGACTGACATGGTAAGGAACCTTACCTTCTGCTGCTTTTTGTTAGATTTCCCAGGGTCTCTCAGCTGTAGCAACCTGGGAGTAGGTAGTGTCCGGTCAGTGAAGTATCCTGCCGACTGTGCCAACTGTTGGGGAGGAGAAACTTTTCCTTCTTCCCTTCTAGGTTCTAGTTTAATAACTAAATTGATAGAAGACAGATTAACAGGAGGAAAATCAAAATTTAGTAACGTGTGTATGGGAGAGACCCAGGAAGACTGAGCAGCTCCCCAAAATGAAATGACAGAAGCCCTCACCTTCAATACCATCTTTGACTAAAGACAAAAGAAGATGTTGGGGGCACTGAGTCAGTTGTGGGAGGTGACCAGGAAAACCACAGTAAACAAGGGCAAGGTGATCATGCAGATTTAAATTGGTATCTTCTTCATTGATGAGTTTCTAGAGATAAGGTCATACCCTTTTTCCTGGTATGGTGAAGGAGACACCCTTACAAAAGGAGATCTCCCTTAGACATGTAAATGTCTCTTACAAAAGGATAATTTCTAATCAGTTTTCAGAGCTTCTCCTGTGTCTGCAGTGTATTAAAATAATTAGCCTAAAATAATCCTTATGTCAAAGAGACATATTGGAATGAAAAATTCTGCTCCCTTACATCATCTTTACATTGAGGTCTTGGAGAGCATCCTATTTAAAATTTTAACTTGTCTCACCCTCACACACACACACACACACACACACACACACACACACTTACACACTTACACACTTACACACTTCACATCCCTTTTCCTACTGAATTTTGTCTTTTTAGCATGTATCACTATGTAGAATAGAAACTATTTTGTTTTTTGTTTTTTTTTGGTGTGTTGCCTGTATCCCCAGCTAGACTGTAAGTTCCATGAAGGTAGGGATTTTTGTCTGTCACTTTCATTGACGAAGTCCTGGTGCCTTGAATAGTACAATGTTACAATGAAAAACTTGTTGAATGAAGCAAAGAAAGGAAGGACAAAAAGGAAGAAGGCACTAAGAAGGCATTGATTCCAGGGTCCAGAGGTTCTTTTTACTTTTAAAATTTGGGCCAAAATGTTTTCAACCTTTATTTTTCATTAGGATTAAGGTGATTTAGGGAATATTATACCTCCTCTTGAACGGAGGGGACTGCAGTCAAATAGAGCTGTCTACTCTTAGATGGAGGGGCCTTCAATCAGTTACAAAGAATGAGAAAGGGTATAATAAATCATCAGGGATGCCAAAGAGCATATTTGTCAGGGGGTTTTTTAATATCCTATTCACTGACTCAGAAGTGGGGGTGAAAGGATTAGCATGGTACATTGCAATTAGGGAAGGGAAAGATGGAAAGGGAAAGAGGTGTAAAATATATGACTAAATCAATTTAGTTATAAAAATAAGGTGTTTATTTTCAAGCAAATGGATTTTATTTTTAACTGTTTGTTGTATAACCTGTAGATATTAAAAGACATATCTTTAATTTCAAAACATAATATAAGATCTCGTGGGCTTATGATGAATTTTATTACTGGGAAAGGTGCTGTAAATGAAAATTAAGTTAAATCTGATTTTCCTAATTAAACAATGAAGCCTTCCTAACCAAGTATCTATTCCCACTTTTTTTTTTTTTTTGAAATAATCACAAATTCCATACTTCATTAACTAAAATTATGGACCTGTGTAGGAGACCAGCATATGCCATCCCAAATATGCCAATCTGGCATAAGGATTATTTTGAGGTGATCGTTTTGAGAAACAGCAGAAACAGGAGAAGCTCTGAAAACAGCATAAATTACTCTTTTGAAAGGGAAATTAATATTTACACAAGAAAAAAATCTCGCTTTGTAAGGGTGTTTCCCTCTCTGTACCAGGAAGAGAAGAATGACCATGAATCTCTTATCAATGGAGAAGGCACAGACTTAAATCTGCAGAACAAACCTTACTCTTATCACCTTTACCTTATCACCTTCTGATAACTTGCCCACCACTCCTCCAAACTCTCCTTCCTTTGTTTTGGCTGAACATGGTATTTAAGTTCAAATTCTAAGCCATTTCTTTGGGTTACTCAGTTTTTCTGAGTCTCTCCTATGTGTGTATGTGTGTATATAGATATATGAGAGATATATATTAATAAACTTCTGCTTGTTTTTCTCTTGTTAATCTTTCTTTTGTTACAGACACCCTAGCTGGGAAGTAGAGGGGTAAAGGGAAAAAAATATTTTTCCTCTCCTACTCCTGCATATTATAAAGATGTTTAATGACTATGTAAATTGATTAGTCTGGATAATATAGAAAATTGTATTTAGTAATACAATGATAGTTTTTAGCTTATTCTTCATAATTTCCACTTTATTTTTATGACAAAACAAATTAGACTTGGAAATAATACCTTTATTAGAATAGTTTATTCAGATGTTCTGCCTTGGGGAGATTTTCCCAGGCATTTTTAAGAAGTGTTTTAGGGGGTACCTAGGGCCACTTGATGATTCCTTGTGAAATGATCATTAAAGTGTCTGTTTTTTTTGTTTTTGTTTTTTTGTTTTGCTAATGCAACTTGCCTTGGAGCAAACAATTTCTTGCCCCTTCAGCTGCCTTTAGATACAAAGGCCAAGTTGAACTGCCATCTCATCAGTACCAGCCTTTTCATTCATATCCTGATGTTATGTAAAGGCAGACCTTATGAACGAACCTTGATTTGCACTGAAATTTTCATCGCCTACCACGTTCCTGTTTCTCACTGTCAAAAAGCCTCAAAGCCTTGGCTTGGCCAAACTTAAAGGCACACATGGCTGAGCTTGATCCCAAATGCACAGAAAAAAATGTTTGCTTTTCAGGCACACATTCTGTTGGTTGTCATTTAGGGGTAGATTGCAACTGTCACTAGAGTACTGTTTTTCCTTTTTAGAAACAATTTTAAGGTTTGAATACAATAACATAATGATACTTTTTGGGTGACAAATGTGCCATAATTTCTACAGTCAAATGAATGTTTTCCTTAAAAGTAATGGCATTGGGCCAAGATAAACATTTAAAATGCCATTACCATAGTTCAAACACTTTTTAAACCTTTATTAAATTGCTTTCAGTGATAGTTTACCAGCAACACAAAAACACAATAAATCTGAAAACACAATTACTTTATAGTAATAGGATTAGTCTTTTGGTCTCTTATCCTCTCCACTCATCTTATTATTCCCTTCTATATCTCATCCTTTCAACAGTCAGTAAATATCCACCATGTGTTAGGTTCTAGGGATATGAATGTGAATAAGCCTCTCCCATATTGAGAGAGAGAAGAGATGAGAGAGATGATATGGGACCCTCTGGAAGCGGACTTGTTACTGAACACGAGTTCATGTGCCCAACGCACAACGAGGCCAAACTAACGAAAACATCGGGGCATAGAGCAAAGAAAGGTTTATTGCAGGGCTGAGCAAGGAGAATGGGTGGCTTGTGGTCAAAAACCCTGAGCTCCCCAGTGGTTTTCAGGGAGAAGGTTTTATAGGCAAAATGTTGGGATGAGGGCTGTAGGTGTGGCTTTCTTCTGCTTGGTTGGAGGTAAGGTAACAGGGTGGTGCTCCAGGAACCTTGTGCTCAGCCTGAAGTTCCCACCCTCCACCTGGGTGGGGGCCTTAGTGCCTGCAGAAGAACTCAAAGGTATTGTTCTGTATATCCCTTGAGGAGGAACCAGGACTCTGCCCCAAGGCTGCACTGTTGTTTCTTGCCTGTTCCTCCCTTGTCTCTGCATTCCCTCCCTCTCCTGATTAGCAACTGTTTGAATTTGCCCTTTGGAACTCAGGGAATGTCTAGGAGGCTGAATGAAGCCTCTTTCTGCAAACTAGAAAGGGAGGGCACAGAAAGGCTTTTGTGCCCAGGAGCGCCCCACCGCGTCCTGCTCAGTTTCACGGCTAGAGCATAAGGAAAGGAACTCTACCTTGTTTACTTCTCCATCTGCAGCTCCTAGCGTGGTGGCTGGCATATAGTAGGCACTTAATCAATATTTGATTAATAGATTGGTTAGTGGCCTGTTTAGCTTTAAATGCCGCAAGTTAATAATACAGGAATAGTTAATGGATCATTGGAAATCGATATACCGTAATTTGAGGATTGCCAACATAGTGACAAGGAAGAAGTGTTCTAATTACAGACTTTGTTGTCAGAAACTTTGTGGTTACTGGTCGAAATAAAATAGGAAATAAAGTTACATGCTTCAGAATCTCAGAAAAGATGGACAGTGAGGTCCTTTCCCTTGCCTTTCAATTATGGTGTGATACGACTCTTGAAACAAGATGGTGTTGATGATTTACCCAACAAGTACTCTGTACTTCCCTTCCTCTTGCAGCCCAAATTTTGTCCAGATATCAATCCTCTTTGATAAGGCTGACCGTATTTCAGGCCACAGGAGATGGGTCTTAATTGATCTAAGATAGTCTTACTGTTTTAGGTTTATTTATTTATTTATTTAATGGCGTTACTGGGGATTGAACCCAGGACCTCATGCATGCTAAGCACACGCTCTACCACTGAGCTAGCTATACACTGGGATAGTCTTGATAGTCCTGTTTTCCTTGTGAAAGATTGATTGGTATAAGCACAAGTACATGAAATAGTTTTGGAAAACCTTCTGGAAAAAGTTTCTTTATTCTGCCTCTCAAAACTATTGCTCCACACCTGAGGGGGGTTTCCACAGAAGGAGAGACAGAGCCTTGACAGACAGAGCCATGCCAATTTCTTGCCTACCTATGGATTTCTTAGTAAGTGAGATTTAAAATATCTTATTTTTAAAGACTGTTTGATACAGAGTTTTCTGTTGCTTGCAAACAAAGGCAACTTAACTTGTATAGTTCCCCTGTCTCTTGGCTGGCATTGGGCTGTCCCTCCTTCTCTAACAGATGGCACTGTTGCTGAATGCAACTTTGTGTGCCCAACGCACAGTGAGGCCAAACAAACCAAAACATCGGAGTTTGGAGCAGAGAAAGGTTTATTGCAGGGCCGAGCAAGGAGAAGGACTGGCTCATGTCCAGGAAAACCCGAACTCCCCAATGGTTTTCAGGGAGAAGGTTTTATATGAAAAATTTAGGGTGAGGGCTGCAGGGCATGTAACTTTGTTCTGCTTGGAGGTAACAGGGCGGTGCTCCAGGAACCTTGTGCTCAGCCTGAGGTTCCCATCCTCCACCTGGGTGGGGGCCTTAGTGCCTGCAGAAGAACTCAAACATGTAGTTCTGTAGATTCCTTAAGGAGGAACCGGGATCCTGCCCCAAGGCTGCACTATTGTTTCTTGGCTGTTCCTCCTTTGTTTCTGCATTCCCTCCCTTCCCTGAATAGCAACTGTTTGATTCTGCCCTTTGGTCTTCAGGAAGGTCTAGGAGGCTGAAGCCTTTTTCCTACAAATCAGAAAAGGGGGACATGGAAAGGATGTGTATCTGGGAGGGCCCCCCAATGCCGTGCTCGGTGTCAGCACAAGCACAGTGATGAGGAGGCCATAAACCATGACTGCATGCTTACTTTCCTAAGCCCAGGGATTTTTTTTTTTTTTTTTTTTTTTGTAACTTCAGGTTGCAAGTGTAGGGGTGGAAAAATTTTTACTTCTTCCCTTCTAGGTTCTTTGGGTGGTCTAAAGATCAAATTGATGTAAGAAAGATTATAGGAGGAAAACAAACACAGTTTTGTGCATATGGGAGCCCCATAAAAATATGAAGACTGAAAAGGCAGCCAGGCAACTGAAGCTTATATAACATCCTGAGCTAAGGGAAGGGATTGGGGTCTGGGGATACAAGGGGAGGAAGGCCACTCACAGGGAGATGAGAGGAGATATTTAGAAAACAAAGGTCGCCTTGTTATGCAGGTAAGTTTCTTAGGTAAAATGGTACCTCTGGTCCGGGCTCTTTCTGGTACTGGCCCCTTTTCCAGTGTAAATTTAGGCAGTTGAAGGAGAGGTAAAGAGCTTTTCCTGAATCCACTGGATTTTAGCTTAAAATAAAACTCATGCCAAAGCGGCATATTCAGGGGTGACAAATTCTGCTCCCTTTCGCAAAGGAACAGCAGCAGTCTCAATTTTATTTAGTCATGTGGCTATTGTAAGGGTGAGTGAGAAAGTGAGGAAGCCCAAAAATCCATTTCAGTACTCGGGTAATCCATCCTCCCAGTTGGCTGAAAGATCATATTTAGAACATACACAACCCTAGTGCACCAAAAGGACTCTAGTACTAAGTCATTCTCATGATTCAGAGTCTCTCTTCTGCTGCTACTTCTTCCCACCATGAATCTGCCTATTTCTGTTGCTGTCAAATACCCTCAGCTCTCAACTTCGTGGCTTTCCATTGCCTTGCTGACTCTTCTTACTGTGTTTTTGCCATTTGCCTTAAAGCTTCTGTCCCCATTCTGTTGTCTGTGTCTCTTGATCCTTTTCATGGTCTTTGGAGTTTCAGATCCTCAGGTAAGATAATAGCCTCATCTCCAGTATGAACCTGTCTTCATATTTGAGATGGTCCCATTATCCAGTCCAATCCAATACACTGTGTCCTACACAGGTGCACCTGAGTTGCATGCTTCTTCATGGGGCACTTGTCCAGAAAATGGTGGCATTAGCATGATCTGAGGGTGGATTTTTGACCCTCTGACATTGAAACTTCATTCATCAGACACTTAACGCAAGCCCAGTTGAATGGTCAGTGGTCTCGACTGGTTTGGACTGGTCAAGACTAGTTCCATGTTCCTGAAAAAAACAGCTTAATGCAACGTACTATAATGACCCATACGTCAGAGGTATTATCTATAGGGAGTGGTTAAAGGAGTCTTGTGATATATTGTCTAAGCTACATGAAGCTTGGAAGGTATACAATTTGCAGGAACAAGTAAGGCGAACTTGATGGGTGAAGGCAGGTTACAGGATATTATTTATTAAGCAAGTATGGTTTAAGGGATCTAGCTGATGTCTGCCCTCAGTTTCAAGCGTGGCCAAGATTGCAGTGTCATATAACGCAAAACATGGAGGTTTGCTCACAGGAAACTTCTTCAGGAAGTTTCATTCAGAAGATGACTAATTCTAGCAGATGCTTTAGAATATCAGAGCGTTGTGGCTTATTTAGTACATTGGGAGAGGAGAAAATGTGAATCAGAGGAACACGCCCTTCCTTTTAACTCTCCTCTTAGGAGTACACATACTTGAGATGATGTCATGATTTCTTCTTCTTCTACTTCTTCGTTTCTCTTCCATTTTCCAAACATTTTCACTTGGCCAACTAGCCCTCCCTAGTCTCACAGTCTTCTTACCCAGAGCCTTCTCCCTGTGTACTACCATGTTTAGCTAACACACCAGGCTTCCCCTTTTCTCTGTCCTGATCATGACCACCTCTATTCTCTTGGTCAAAACATGGCAAAGGGAGACGTGTGGCCCACCACTGGAAGTTTTCATAGGTGTGTTAATAGGTGGAGGAAGAACTAACGTTTATTCGGTAACTACTGTGTACTAGGCATTGTACCCAGTGCTTTATGTGGTAGGAGGGTAGCACCATTATAGGCAGCTGTCATGTCTTATCCCATTTGTTGTGAAAAAGTGGCCATAGTAGGCATTTCAAAATGATTTTTAGTGATTATGATGATGAAGTATTCTTCTTCTTGTTTGTATTTGTAGTTTTAAATTGTAAATGGGTTTCATTTTCCTTAAAAGCACTCTAAGTATATTGAGTGATAGTTTTAATATTATATTGTTTTTAGCCCCTTTCTGACTCCCTTTGGACACTGAACTGTTCATTCCTGTTTTTAAAAATGAAGAAGTGAAAAAGAAGTCCTTAGCATAGTTCTTTGCCTTCTTACTTTCTCTGATTATTTAGTTTCTGTCTGCATCCTGAATATACCAGGTGCTGAAATGAACATGCACTTTCTAGAGGAGTGATATTTTGAAGTAATTAAAACATCCAATCTTGCAATTAAAAAAAATTGTTTGCAGTGCTGTGACGGCTGATTTCCAGACGTAGAAATTGAAGAAAATTTACTTTTAGAAAGAAAGAAAAAGTCTCCAACTTAGGAAGCAGATAGGTATTCTGACGCTGATTTGTAAGACCAGAAAAAATAAAAGGGTGAGGGGTATAGAGAGAAGACCACTTGTAAGTTAAACAATGTCTGTGTCAAGGCTATTCTTAAATAACTACACAATTCATTTGTAGGTTTCTTTCTATCTGTCTATTTTCCTTTCTGCTATGTTTTGGTGCCTGTCACTAAGACATAGATAGAAAGCTGGAATTTCAATATTAAAGTTGCTTTCTCACAATTACCTTTCTAAGATAATTACCTTCGTACTAGAGAGTTTTAAAAATCAATAGAGTATTCTTTGCAATATCTCCGTAACCATTAATTAATATTACAACTCATGTTAACAAATAGTTTTCTGCTTAGTAAAAAGAAGCATACTTTTAATGTCCCCAACCAGTAAAAAAAAGCAACTGGGTAGTATATATTTATTGAAGGATACAATTTAAAATAACTGCCCATTTCTGGTAGAGTTGAGAGTAGACTCCACAAACATCAGAGAGTCCAATGGAAGGTAGTAATGAATGAAGTTGTCATTAATTATTTTAATATCAGAGGCTCTCTAAATATTCTAACATGTCTTCGGTTTGTGTCAAGGCTTGAGTTTAGCTTGTCCACCATCAGGTTCTTGGAGTACCAAGAATCCTATCAAGTATTACTTGATAGAATTGCAAGCAATATAGTATAGCAGTTCTAATGGTATAACTATTTCAACTCTTCTGATTCTGATCAATATGTGTTAATGATTACCTTCTAATAAATGGTCCAAAAAATCTGACTATCTATAATTGGTCTCAAGTTTTTCATCCTTAGAATATGGATATACACTGAAGGTCTTAGTTGGATTGATATGTGGAATAAGCAATACAAATGAATTACTAAGAAGTTTTCAAATATAAAAGTCCTGTAATAGATATTAATAATAATTTTAGATAGGAACTTGTAATTGTAACTTTGGGTGAATACTTCAAGGGTTGACTCCTCCTTTACGTTAGCGTTTGCTCAAGTCTTTTCAAAACAGCTCCCTGTTCATTGACATCTTTAATTCTGTTTGACAGAAAGAGTCAAAACCTTTCCTTCAACAGAATGTTCAGTAACCTTCACCAAATAACCAGTAATTAAGCAATTAAAATAAATTTGAAGAGAAAAAAACTTTGAAAGGAGACTAGAATTAACTCAAAAGATAGTTTAAAAATAGTTCTCTGGTACTTTAGTCATTATTGACCAAAAACTTCCTAGGGGGTATTAACAATGAATTTGATAGTTGCCAAGGAAACCTTCACCTTTCCTGAGAACATCTGCCCTTCTGCATTGTACCTGATTGTCAGAATAACTTCAGCAACTGATTATAACTGAGCCATTTTCAACAGCAAGCTTTTTCTTGTCAATCCCTTTTCAAAGAATAAGCTCAAGTAGTCTGGATACCTTGCTCAGTATCTGTA
This sequence comes from Camelus ferus, assembly GCF_009834535.1. Classification (NCBI taxonomy): domain Eukaryota; kingdom Metazoa; phylum Chordata; class Mammalia; order Artiodactyla; family Camelidae; genus Camelus; species Camelus ferus. The sequence goes on along the minus strand of NC_045732.1, from coordinate 62,248,355 downwards.
TTTATGTTCTTGAGGAGTCATACTTCAAATATGAGGTTCTTTATTAACAATTTCCCCTATCAGCCCTTGCCATTATGTGAGACAAATCCAGCCTAATTTAGAGACAAGGAAATGGAGGTACTTAATGTTTTTATTGTGTGAGAATAATTCTAGCATAACAATTATATCATTCCTTTGTTCAGAACATGTCTTAGTCCATTTGGGCTGCTGTAACAAAACGCCACAGTCTGAGTGGGTGGCTTATAAACAACCAGCATTTAGTTCTCACAGTTTTTGGGGGCTGGAAGTCCAAGATCAGGGCTCCAGCACGGTCGGGTGATAGCCTTCTTCCAGGTTGAAGACTTCTCATCATGTCCGCACATGGCAGACGGGGAAATCTCTCAGGCCTCTTTCATAAAAGGCATAAATCTCATTCATGAGGGCACCACCCTCATGACCTAATCACCCCCAAAGGTCCCCATCTACTAGCACCATCACAGTGGGCATTAGAATTTCAGCATAAGGAATTTTGGGGGGACACAAACATTCAGACAACAGAGCATAGTGACTAATCAAATATCTAGCAGTGTTTAAAAGTAGTCTGTGCTTTTATGAGTAGCACTACTTCAAAAATTTTTGCTTTCATGGGTGTCAATTAACTAGAACCTCGAACCTCTGAGGTTGTGGGAAAAGCACCAGCCAGGGAGTCAGGGAACCTGCTTATTACCACTTACCAGGTATGTGACCTTGGCCAACCTAATTGATCTCTATATTTCTTCATCCATTAAATGACAGTGATACTGTCCGTCTCTTACAGATATTGGGAGAATTAAATAATGTAGTGTATGTAGAGCACCTGACATGGTTAACACACTCAGCATTTAAAATCTAATAACTATTATTGCTGAAGGAGTACATGAGTACATACTCTGTATTCTGAATATTGACTTGAGGATTATGATCTATAGAAATACATTATGGTATTAGGAGAACAACATATATGATATTGGTACTATATTGGAGAATCCAAGATATATAGTCATCATAGGCATAATATTATACTGCATAGGCATGGTAGGAAGAGAGGAGAACTGCTATTTATTTGTTAGTGTGCAAGATGCTATGCTAAATATTTTGCATTCTGCTCTCCCGTTAAGTCCTCACAACCTAATGAGATAGGCATTGTTATTATCTCCACATATGTAATATTAGTAGGTTTTAAAATCAAAAAAAGAAAGGAGCATAAATGCAATCTTTGGGGGAAACTGGCAGAATTATCTTTTGCTATAATAGAGCAAGTTATAGCCATACAAATTCTGCTAATTGCCTGGGCAAGTCTGCACCTGAGGAGGTTGGTATCAATAGAAAAAAAAGGTAAGGAAGAGTGATGTAGTAAGTGGATTATTTCTTTGTATGTTTGAGAAGATTTGAAATGAAATGAAGGCAGCAACATCCTACATTGA